>NW_024056287.1:0-66457 GCF_013401445.1 Tripterygium wilfordii | reverse complement strand
ATAGCACAGTTTTCACGTTTCGTGCAATTTTGACTTAACATGGTCATTGGCTTCTTTACCTAACGAAACGTTGTCCAAAAGCTAAACTAGCAAGTTAAGACTTCTAAGAACACTAAATAGAGTATAACGGTCCAATTTGATGCCTTAGGAATGCTCAATTCTATGCATAGACAAGTTTTCACGTTTCGTGCAATTTTGAACTTAACTTGGTCTATTGGCTTCTTTACCTAACGAAACGTTGTCCAAAAGCTAAACTAGCAAGTTAAGACTTCTAAGAACACTAAATAGAGTATAACGGTCCAATTTGATGCCTTAGGAATGCTCAATTATGCATAGACAAGTTTTTCACGTTTCGTGCAATTTTGAACTTAACTTGGTCTATTGGCTTCTTTACCTAACGAAACGTTGTCCAAAAGCTAAACTAGCAAGTTAAGACTTCTAAGAACACTAAATAGAGTATAACGGTCCAATTTGATGCCTTAGGAATGCTCAATTCTATGCATAGACAAGTTTTTCACGTTTCGTGCAATTTTGAACTTAACTTGGTCTATTGGCTTCTTTACCTAACGAAACGTTGTCCAAAAGCTAAACTAGCAAGTTAAGACTTCTAAGAACACTAAATAGAGTATAACGGTCCAATATGATGCCTGAGGAATGCTCAATTCTATGCATAGACAAGTTTTTCACGTTTCGTGCAATTTTGAACTTAACTTGGTCTATTGGCTTCTTTACCTAACGAAACGTTGTCCAATAGGTAAACTAGAAAGTTAAGACTTCTAAGAACTCTAAATAGAGTATAACGGTCAATTGATGCCTTAGGAATGCTCAATTCGATGCATAGACAAGTTTTTCACGTTTCGTGCAATTTGAACTTAACTTGGTCTATTGCTTCTTTACCTAACGAAACGTTGTCCAAAAGCTAAACTAGCAAGTTAAGACTTCTAGAACACTAAATAGAGTATAACGGTCCAATTTGAGGCCTTAGGGATGCTCAGTTCTATGCATAGACAAGTTTTTCACGTTTCGTGCAATTTTGAACTTAACATGGTCTATTGGCTTCTTTACCTAACGAAACGTTGTCCAAAAGCTAAACTAGCAAGTTAATACTTCTAAGAACACTAAATAGAGTATAACGGTCCAATATGATGCCTTAGGAATGCTCAATTCTATGCATAGACAAGTTTTTCACGTTTCGTGCAATTTTGAACTTAACTTGGTGTATTGGCTTCTTTACCTAACGAAACGTTTGTCCAAAAGCTAAACTAGCAAGTTAAGACTTCTAAGAACACTAAATAGAGTATAACGGTCCAATTTGATGCCTTAGGAATGCTCAATTCTATGCATAGACAAGTTTTTCACGTTTCGTGCAATTTTGAACTTAACTTGGTCTATTGGCTTCTTTACCTAACGAAACGTTGTCCAAAAGCTAAACTAGCAAGTTAAGACTTCTAAGAACACTAAATAGAGTATAACGGTCCAATTTGATGCCTTAGGAATGCTCAATTCGATGCATAGACAAGTTTTTCCACGTTTCGTGCAATTTTGAACTTAACTTGGTCTATTGGCTTCTTTACCTAACGAAACGTTGTCCAAAAGGCTAAACTAGACAAGTTAAGACTTCTAAGAACACTAAATAGAGTATAACGGTCCAATTTGACGCCTTAGGGAATGCTCAGTTCTATGCATAGACAAGTTTTTCTCACGTTTCGTGCAATATTTGAACTTAACATTGGGTCTATTGGCTTCTTTACCTAACGAAACGTTGTCCAAAAGCTAAACTAGCAAGTTAAGACTTCTAAGAACACTAAATAGAGTATAACGGTCCAATTTGATGACCTTAGGAATGCTCACAGTTCGATGCATAGACAAGTTTTTCACGTTTCGTGCAATTTTGAACTTAACTTGGTATATTGGCTTCTTTACCTAACGAAACTTGTCCAAAAGCTAAACTAGCAAGTTAAGACTTCTAAGAACACTAAATAGAGTATAACGGTCCAATTTGATGCCTTAGGAATGCTCAATTCTATGCATAGGACAAGTTTTTCACGTTTCGTGCAATTTTGAACTTAACTTGGTCTATTGGCTTCTTTACCTAACGAAACGTTGTCCAAAAGCTAAACTAGAAAGTTAAGACTTCTAAGAACTACTAAATAGAGTATCAACGTCAATTTGATGCACTTAGGAAATGCTCAGTTCGATGCATAGACAAGTTTTTCACGTTTCGTGCAATTTTGAACTTAACTTGGTCTATTGGCTTCTTTACCTAACGAAACGTTGTCCAAAAGCTAAACTAGCAAGTTAAGACTTCTAAGAACACTAAATAGAGTATAACGGTCCAATTTGATGCCTTAGGAATGCTCAATTCTATGCATAGACAAGTTTTTCACGTTTCGTGCAATTTTGAACTTAACTTGGTCTATTGCTTCTTTACTACGAAACGAAATGTCCAAAAGCTAAACTAGCAAGTTAAGACTTCTAAGAGAACACTAAATATAGTATAACGTCCAATTTGATGGAATGCTCAATTCTATGCATAGACAAGTTTTTCACGTTTCGTGCAATTTTGAACTTAACTTGGTCTATGCTTCTTTACCTAACGAAACGTTGTCCAAAGCCTAAACTAGCAAAGTTAAGACTTCTAAGAACACTAAATAGTATAACGGTCCAATTTGATGCCTTAGGAATGCTCAATTCTATGCATAGACAAGTTTTTCTACGTTTCGTGCAATTTTGAACTTAACTTGGTCTATTGGCTTCTTTACCTAACGAAACGTTGTCCAAAAGGTAAACTAGAAAGTTAAGACTTCTAAGAACTACTAAATAGAGTATAACGTCCAATTTGATGCCTTAGGAATGCTCAATTCGATGCATAGACAAGTTTTTCACGTTTCGTGCAATTTTGAACTTAACATGGTCTATTGGCTTCTTTACCTAACGAAACGTTGTCCAAAAGCTAAACTAGCAAGTTAAGACTTCTAAGAACACTAAATAGAGTATAACGGTCCAATTTGATCACCTTAGGAATGCTCACGTTCTATGCATAGACAAGTTTTTCACGTTTCGTGCAATTTTGAACTTAACTATGGTCTATTGGCTTCTTTACCTACGAAACGTTGTCCAAAAGCTAAACTAGCAAGTTAAGACTTCTAAGAACACTAAAATAGAGTATAACGGTCCAATTTGATGCCTTAGGAATGCTCAATTCTATGCATAGACAAGTTTTTCACGTTTCGTGCAATTTTGAACTTAACTTGGTATATTGGCTTCTTTACCTAACGAAACGTTGTCCAAAAGCTAAACTAGAAAGTTAAGACTTCTAAGAACACTAAATAGAGTATAACGGTCCAATTTGATGCCTTAGGAATGCTCAATTCGATGCATAGACAAGTTTTTCACGTTTCGTGCAATTTTGAACTTAACTTGGTCTATTGGCTTCTTTACCTAACGAAACGTTGTCCAAAAGGCTAAACTAGCAAGTTAAGACTTCTAAGAACACTAAATAGAGTATCACGGTCCAATTTGATGCCTTAGGAATGCTCAATTCGATGCATAGACAAGTTTTCACGTTTCGTGCAATTTTGAACTTAACTTGGTCTATTGGCTTCTTTACCTAACGAAACGTTGTCCAAAAGCTAAACTAGCAAGTTAAGACTTCTAAGAACACTAAATAGAGTATAACGGTCCAATTTGATGCCTTAGGAATGCTCAATTCTATGCATAGACAAGTTTTTCACGTTTCGTGCAATTTTGAACTTAACTTGGTCTATTGGCTTCTTTACCTAACGAAACGTTGTCCAAAAGCTAAACTAGCAAGTTAAGACTTCTAAGAACACTAAATAGAGTATAACGGTCCAATTTGACACCTTAGGAATGCTCAGTTCGATGCATAGACAAGTTTTTCACGTTTCGTGCAATTTTGAACTTAACTGGTCTATTGGCTTCTTTACCTAACGAAACGTTGTCCAAAAGCTAAACTAGCAAGTTAAGACTTCTAAGAACACTAAATAGAGTATAACGGTCCAATTTGATGCCTTAGGAATGCTCAATTCTATGCATAGACAAGTTTTTCACGTTTCGTGCAATTTTGAACTTAACTTGGTCTATTGGCTTCTTTACCTAACGAAACGTTGTCCAATAGTGAAACTAGAAAGTTAAGACTTCTAAGAACACTAAATAGAGTATAACGGTCCAATTTGATGCCTTAGGAATGCTCAATTCGATGCATAGACAAGTTTTTCACGTTTCGTGCAATTTTGAACTTAACTTGGTCTATTGGCTTCTTTACCTAACGAAACGTTGTCCAAAGCTAAACTAGCAAAGTTAAGACTTCTAAGAACACTAAATAGAGTATAACGTCCAATTTGAATGCCTTAGGTATGCTCACTTCTATGCATAGACAAGTTTTTCACGTTTCGTGCAATTTTGAACTTAACTTGGTCTATTGGCTTCTTTACCTAACGAAACGTTGTCCAAAAGCTAAACTAGCAAGTTAAGACTTCTAAGAACACTAAATAGAGTATAACGGTCCAATCTGATGCCTTAGGAATGCTCAGTCTATGCATAGACAAGTTTTTCACGTTTCGTGCAATTTTGAACTTAACTTGGTCTATTGGCTTCTTTACCTAACGAAACGTTGTCCAAAAGCTAAACTAGCAAGTTAAGACTTCTAAGAACACTAAATAGAGTATAACGGTCCAATTTGATGCCTTAGGAATGCTCAATTCTATGCATAGACAAGTTTTTCACGTTTCGTGCAATTTTGAACTTAACTTGGTCGTATTGGCTTCTTTACCTAACGAAACGTTGTCCAAAAGCTAAACTAGCAAGTTAAGACTTCTAAGAACACTAAATAGAGTATAACGGTCCAATTTGATGCCTTAGGAATGCTCAATTCTATGCATAGACAAGTTTTTCACGTTTCGTGCAATTTTGAACTTAACTTGGTCTATTGGCTTCTTTACCTAACGAAACGTTGTCCAAAAGCTAAACTAGCAAGTTAAGACTTCTAAGAACACTAAATAGAGTATAACGGTCCAATTTGATGCCTTAGGAATGCTCAATTCTATGCATAGACAAGTTTTTCACGTTTCGTGCAATTTTGAACTTAACTTGGTCTATTGGCTTCTTTACCTAACGAAACGTTGTCCAAAATCTAAACTAGCAAGTTAAGACTTCTAAGAACACTAAATAGAGTATAACGGTCCAATTTGATGCCTTAGGAATGCTCAATTCGATGCATAGACAAGTTTTCACGTTTCGTGCAATTTTGAACTTAACTTGGTCTATTGGCTTCTTTACCTAACGAAACGTTGTCCAAAATCTAAACTAGCAAGTTAAGACTTCTAAGAACACTAAATAGAGTATAACGGTCCAATTTGATGCCTTAGGAATGCTCAAGTTCTATGCATAGACAAGTTTTTCACGTTTCGTGCAATTTTGAACTTAACTTGGTCTATTGGCTTCTTTACCTAACGAAACGTTGTCCAAAAGGCTAAACTAGCAAGTTAAGACTTCTAAGAACACTAAATAGAGTATAACGGTCCAATTTGATGCCTTTGGAATGCTCAATTCTATGCATAGACAAGTTTTTCACGTTTCGTGCAATTTTGAACTTAACTTGGTCTATTGGCTTCTTTACCTAACGAAACGTTGTCCAAAAGCTAAACTAGAAAGTTAAGACTTCTAAGAACTCTAAATAGAGTATCACGGTCCAATTTGATGCCTTAGGAATGCTCAATTCGATGCATAGACAAGTTTTTCACGTTTCGTGCAATTTGAACTTAACATGGTCTATTGGCTTCTTTACCTAACGAAACGTTGTCCAAAAGCTAAACTAGAAAGTTAAGACTTCTAAGAACACTAAATAGAGTATCACGGTCAAATTTGATGCCTTAGGAATGCTCAATTCGATGCATAGACAAGTTTTTCACGTTTCGTGCAATTTTGAACTTAACATTGGTCTATTGGCTTCTTTACCTAACGAAACGTTGTCCAAAAGCTAAACTAGCAAGTTAAGACTTCTAAGAACACTAAATAGAGTATAACGGTCCAATTTGATGCCTTAGGAATGCTCAATTCTATGCATAGACAAGTTTTTCACGTTTCGTGCAATTTTGAACTTAACTTGGTCTATTGGCTTCTTTACCTAACGAAACGTTGTCCAAAAGCTAAACTAGCAAGTTAAGACTTCTAAGAACACTAAATAGAGTATAACGGTCCAATTTGATGCCTTAGGAATGCTCAATTCTATGCATAGACAAGTTTTCACGTTTCGTGCAATTTTGAACTTAACATTGGTCTATTGGCTTCTTTACCTAACGAAACGTTGTCCAAAAGCTAAACTAGCAAGTTAAGACTTCTAAGAACACTAAATAGAGTATAACGGTCCAATTTGATGCCTTAGGAATGCTCAATTCTATGCATAGACAAGTTTTTCACGTTTCGTGCAATTTTGAACTTAACTTGGTCTATTGGCTTCTTTACCTAACGAAACGTTGTCCAAAAGCTAAACTAGCAAGTTAAAACTTCTAAGAACACTAAATAGAGTATAACGGTCCAATTTGATGCCTTAGGAATGCTCAATTCTATGCATAGACAAGTTTTTCACGTTTCGTGCAATTTTGAACTTAACTTGGTCTATTGGCTTCTTTACCTAACGAAACGTTGTCCAAAAGCTAAACTAGCAAGTTAAGACTTCTAAGAACACTAAATAGAGTATAACGGTCCAATTTGATGCCTTAGGAATGCTCAATTCGATGCATAGACAAGTTTTTCATGTTTCGTGCAATTTTGAACTTAACTTGGTCTATTGGCTTCTTTACCTAACGAAACGTTGTCCAAAAGCTAAACTAGCAAGTTAAGACTTCTAAGAACACTAAATAGAGTATAACGGTCCAATTTGATACCTTAGGAATGCTCAATTCTATGCATAGACAAGTTTTTCACGTTTCATGCAATTTTGAACTTAACATTGGTCTATTGGCTTCTTTACCTAACGAAACGTTGTCCAAAAGCTAAACTAGCAAGTTAAGACTTCTAAGAACACTAAATAGAGTATAACGGTCCAATTTGATGCCTTAGGAATGCTCAATTCTATGCATAGACAAGTTTTTCACGTTTCGTGCAATTTTGAACTTAACTTGGTCTATTGGCTTCTTTACCTAACGAAACGTTGTCCAAAAGCTAAACTAGAAAGTTAAGACTTCTAAGAACACTAAATAGAGTATAACGGTCCAATTTGATGCCTTAGGAATGCTCAATTCTATGCATAGACAAGTTTTTCACGTTTCGTGCAATTTTGAACTTAACTTGGTCTATTGGCTTCTTTACCTAACGAAACGTTGTCCAAAAGCTAAACTAGCAAGTTAAGACTTCTAAGAACACTAAATAGAGTATAACGGTCCAATTTGATGCCTTAGGAATGCTCAGTTCTATGCATAGACAAGTTTTCACGTTTCGTGCAATTTGAACTTAACTTGGTCTATTGGCTTCTTTACCTAACGAAACGTTGTCCAAAAGCTAAACTAGCAAGTTAAGACTTCTAAGAACTACTAAATAGAGTATAACGGTCCAATTTGATGCCTTAGGAATGCTCAATTCTATGCATAGACAAGTTTTTCACGTTTCGTGCAATTTTGAACTTAACTTGGTCTATTGGCTTCTTTACCTAACGAAACGTTGTCCAAAAGCTAAACTAGCAAGTTAAGACTTCTAAGAACACTAAATAGAGTATAACGGTCCAATTTGATGCCTTAGGAATGCTCAATTCGATGCATAGACAAGTTTTTCACGTTTCGTGCAATTTTGAACTTAACATTGGTCTATTGGCTTCTTTACCTAACGAAACGTTGTCCAAAAGCTAAACTAGCAAGTTAAGACTTCTAAGAACACTAAATAGAGTATAACGGTCCAATTTGATGCCTTAGGAATGCTCAATTCTATGCATAGACAAGTTTTTCACGTTTCGTGCAATTTTGAACTTAACATTGGTCTATTGGCTTCTTTACCTAACGAAACGTTGTCCAAAAGCTAAACTAGCAAGTTAAGACTTCTAAGAACACTAAATAGAGTATAACGGTCCAATTTGATGCCTTAGGAATGCTCAAGTTCTATGCATAGACAAGTTTTTCACGTTTCGTGCAATTTTGAACTTAACATTGGTCTATTGGCTTCTTTACCTAACGAAACGTTGTCCAAAAGCTAAACTAGCAAGTTAAGACTTCTAAGAACACTAAATAGAGTATAACGGTCCAATTTGATGCCTTAGGAATGCTCAATTCTATGCATAGACAAGTTTTTCACGTTTCGTGCAATTTTGAACTTAACTTGGTCTATTGGCTTCTTTACCTAACGAAACGTTGTCCAAAAGCTAAACTAGAAAGTTAAGACTTCTAAGAACACTAAATAGAGTATAACGGTCCAATTTGATGCCTTAGGAATGCTCAATTCTATGCATAGACAAGTTTTTCACGTTTCGTGCAATTTTGAACTTAACATTGGTCTATTGGCTTCTTTACCTAACGAAACGTTGTCCAATAGCTAAACTAGCAAGTTAAGACTTCTAAGAACACTAAATAGAGTATAACGGTCCAATTTGATGCCTTAGGAATGCTCACTTCTATGCATAGACAAGTTTTTCACGTTTCGTGCAATTTTGAACTTAACTTGGTCTATTGGCTTCTTTACCTAACGAAACGTTGTCCAAAAGCTAAACTAGCAAGTTAAGACTTCTAAGAACACTAAATAGAGTATAACGGTCCAATTTGATGCCTTAGGAATGCTCAGTTCTATGCATAGACAAGTTTTTCACGTTTCGTGCAATTTTGAACTTAACTTGGTCTATTGGCTTCTTTACCTAACGAAACGTTGTCCAAAAGCTAAACTAGCAAGTTAAGACTTCTAAGAACACTAAATAGAGTATAACGGTCCAATTTGATGCCTTAGGAATGCTCAATTCGATGCATAGACAAGTTTTTCACGTTTCGTGCAATTTTGAACTTAACTTGGTCTATTGGCTTCTTTACCTAACGAAACGTTGTCCAAAAGCTAAACTAGCAAGTTAAGACTTCTAAGAACACTAAATAGAGTATAACGGTCCAATTTGATGCCTTAGGAATGCTCAATTCTATGCATAGACAAGTTTTTCACGTTTCGTGCAATTTTGAACTTAACTTGGTCTATTGGCTTCTTTACCTAACGAAACGTTGTCCAAAAGCTAAACTAGCAAGTTAAGACTTCTAAGAACACTAAATAGAGTATAACGGTCCAATTTGATGCCTTAGGAATGCTCAATTCTATGCATAGACAAGTTTTTCACGTTTCGTGCAATTTTGAACTTAACTTGGTCTATTGGCTTCTTTACCTAACGAAACGTTGTCCAAAAGCTAAACTAGCAAGTTAAGACTTCTAAGAACACTAAATAGAGTATAACGGTCCAATTTGATGCCTTAGGAATGCTCAATTCTATGCATAGACAAGTTTTTCACGTTTCGTGCAATTTTGAACTTAACTTGGTCTATTGGCTTCTTTACCTAACGAAACGTTGTCCAAAAGCTAAACTAGCAAGTTAAGACTTCTAAGAACACTAAATAGAGTATAACGGTCCAATTTGATGCCTTAGGAATGCTCAATTCTATGCATAGACAAGTTTTTCACGTTTCGTGCAATTTTGAACTTAACTTGGTCTATTGGCTTCTTTACCTAACGAAACGTTGTCCAAAAGCTAAACTAGCAAGTTAAGACTTCTAAGAACACTAAATAGAGTATAACGGTCCAATTTGATGCCTTAGGAATGCTCAATTCTATGCATAGACAAGTTTTTCACGTTTCGTGCAATTTTGAACTTAACATTGGTCTATTGGCTTCTTTACCTAACGAAACGTTGTCCAAAAGCTAAACTAGCAAGTTAAGACTTCTAAGAACACTAAATAGAGTATAACGGTCCAATTTGATGCCTTAGGAATGCTCAATTCTATGCATAGACAAGTTTTTCACGTTTCGTGCAATTTTGAACTTAACTTGGTCTATTGGCTTCTTTACCTAACGAAACGTTGTCCAAAAGCTAAACTAGCAAGTTAAGACTTCTAAGAACACTAAATAGAGTATAACGGTCCAATTTGATGCCTTAGGAATGCTCAATTCTATGCATAGACAAGTTTTTCACGTTTCGTGCAATTTTGAACTTAACTTGGTCTATTGGCTTCTTTACCTAACGAAACGTTGTCCAAAAGCTAAACTAGCAAGTTAAGACTTCTAAGAACACTAAATAGAGTATAACGGTCCAATTTGATGCCTTAGGAATGCTCAATTCTATGCATAGACAAGTTTTTCACGTTTCGTGCAATTTTGAACTTAACTTGGTCTATTGGCTTCTTTACCTAACGAAACGTTGTCCAAAAGCTAAACTAGCAAGTTAAGACTTCTAAGAACACTAAATAGAGTATAACGGTCCAATTTGATGCCTTAGGAATGCTCAATTCTATGCATAGACAAGTTTTTCACGTTTCGTGCAATTTTGAACTTAACTTGGTCTATTGGCTTCTTTACCTAACGAAACGTTGTCCAAAAGCTAAACTAGCAAGTTAAGACTTCTAAGAACACTAAATAGAGTATAACGGTCCAATTTGATGCCTTAGGAATGCTCAATTCTATGCATAGACAAGTTTTTCACGTTTCGTGCAATTTTGAACTTAACATTGGTCTATTGGCTTCTTTACCTAACGAAACGTTGTCCAAAAGCTAAACTAGCAAGTTAAGACTTCTAAGAACACTAAATAGAGTATAACGGTCCAATTTGATGCCTTAGGAATGCTCAATTCTATGCATAGACAAGTTTTTCACGTTTCGTGCAATTTTGAACTTAACTTGGTCTATTGGCTTCTTTACCTAACGAAACGTTGTCCAAAAGCTAAACTAGCAAGTTAAGACTTCTAAGAACACTAAATAGAGTATAACGGTCCAATTTGATGCCTTAGGAATGCTCAATTCTATGCATAGACAAGTTTTTCACGTTTCGTGCAATTTTGAACTTAACTTGGTCTATTGGCTTCTTTACCTAACGAAACGTTGTCCAAAAGCTAAACTAGCAAGTTAAGACTTCTAAGAACACTAAATAGAGTATAACGGTCCAATTTGATGCCTTAGGAATGCTCAATTCTATGCATAGACAAGTTTTTCACGTTTCGTGCAATTTTGAACTTAACATTGGTCTATTGGCTTCTTTACCTAACGAAACGTTGTCCAAAAGCTAAACTAGCAAGTTAAGACTTCTAAGAACACTAAATAGAGTATAACGGTCCAATTTGATGCCTTAGGAATGCTCAATTCTATGCATAGACAAGTTTTTCACGTTTCGTGCAATTTTGAACTTAACTTGGTCTATTGGCTTCTTTACCTAACGAAACGTTGTCCAAAAGCTAAACTAGCAAGTTAAGACTTCTAAGAACACTAAATAGAGTATAACGGTCCAATTTGACGCCTTAGGAATGCTCAGTTCTATGCATAGACAAGTTTTTCACGTTTCGTGCAATTTTGAACTTAACTTGGTCTATTGGCTTCTTTACCTAACGAAACGTTGTCCAATAGCTAAACTAGCAAGTTAAGACTTCTAAGAACACTAAATAGAGTATAACGGTCCAATTTGATGCCTTAGGAATGCTCAATTCTATGCATAGACAAGTTTTTCACGTTTCGTGCAATTTTGAACTTAACTTGGTCTATTGGCTTCTTTACCTAACGAAACGTTGTCCAAAAGGTAAACTAGAAAGTTAAGACTTCTAAGAACTCTAAATAGAGTATAACGGTCCAATTTGATGCCTTAGGAATGCTCAATTCGATGCATAGACAAGTTTTTCACGTTTCGTGCAATTTTGAACTTAACTTGGTCTATTGGCTTCTTTACCTAACGAAACGTTGTCCAAAAGCTAAACTAGCAAGTTAAGACTTCTAAGAACACTAAATAGAGTATAACGGTCCAATTTGATGCCTTAGGAATGCTCAATTCTATGCATAGACAAGTTTTTCACGTTTCGTGCAATTTTGAACTTAACTTGGTCTATTGGCTTCTTTACCTAACGAAACGTTGTCCAAAAGCTAAACTAGCAAGTTAAGACTTCTAAGAACACTAAATAGAGTATAACGGTCCAATTTGATGCCTTAGGAATGCTCAATTCTATGCATAGACAAGTTTTTCACGTTTCGTGCAATTTTGAACTTAACATTGGTCTATTGGCTTCTTTACCTAACGAAACGTTGTCCAAAAGCTAAACTAGCAAGTTAAGACTTCTAAGAACACTAAATAGAGTATAACGGTCCAATTTGATGCCTTAGGAATGCTCAATTCTATGCATAGACAAGTTTTTCACGTTTCGTGCAATTTTGAACTTAACTTGGTCTATTGGCTTCTTTACCTAACGAAACGTTGTCCAAAAGCTAAACTAGCAAGTTAAGACTTCTAAGAACACTAAATAGAGTATAACGGTCCAATTTGATGCCTTAGGAATGCTCAATTCGATGCATAGACAAGTTTTTCACGTTTCGTGCAATTTTGAACTTAACTTGGTCTATTGGCTTCTTTACCTAACGAAACGTTGTCCAAAAGCTAAACTAGCAAGTTAAGACTTCTAAGAACACTAAATAGAGTATAACGGTCCAATTTGATGCCTTAGGAATGCTCAATTCTATGCATAGACAAGTTTTTCACGTTTCGTGCAATTTTGAACTTAACTTGGTCTATTGGCTTCTTTACCTAACGAAACGTTGTCCAAAAGCTAAACTAGCAAGTTAAGACTTCTAAGAACACTAAATAGAGTATAACGGTCCAATTTGATGCCTTAGGAATGCTCAATTCTATGCATAGACAAGTTTTTCACGTTTCGTGCAATTTTGAACTTAACTTGGTCTATTGGCTTCTTTACCTAACGAAACGTTGTCCAAAAGCTAAACTAGCAAGTTAAGACTTCTAAGAACTCTAAATAGAGTATAACGGTCCAATTTGATGCCTTAGGAATGCTCAATTCGATGCATAGACAAGTTTTTCACGTTTCGTGCAATTTTGAACTTAACTTGGTCTATTGGCTTCTTTACCTAACGAAACGTTGTCCAAAAGCTAAACTAGCAAGTTAAGACTTCTAAGAACACTAAATAGAGTATAACGGTCCAATTTGATGCCTTAGGAATGCTCAATTCTATGCATAGACAAGTTTTTCACGTTTCGTGCAATTTTGAACTTAACTTGGTCTATTGGCTTCTTTACCTAACGAAACGTTGTCCAAAAGCTAAACTAGCAAGTTAAGACTTCTAAGAACACTAAATAGAGTATAACGGTCCAATTTGATGCCTTAGGAATGCTCAATTCTATGCATAGACAAGTTTTTCACGTTTCGTGCAATTTTGAACTTAACTTGGTCTATTGGCTTCTTTACCTAACGAAACGTTGTCCAAAAGCTAAACTAGCAAGTTAAGACTTCTAAGAACACTAAATAGAGTATAACGGTCCAATTTGATGCCTTAGGAATGCTCAATTCTATGCATAGACAAGTTTTTCACGTTTCGTGCAATTTTGAACTTAACATTGGTCTATTGGCTTCTTTACCTAACGAAACGTTGTCCAAAAGCTAAACTAGCAAGTTAAGACTTCTAAGAACACTAAATAGAGTATAACGGTCCAATTTGATGCCTTAGGAATGCTCAATTCGATGCATAGACAAGTTTTTCACGTTTCGTGCAATTTTGAACTTAACTTGGTCTATTGGCTTCTTTACCTAACGAAACGTTGTCCAAAAGCTAAACTAGCAAGTTAAGACTTCTAAGAACACTAAATAGAGTATAACGGTCCAATTTGATGCCTTAGGAATGCTCAATTCTATGCATAGACAAGTTTTTCACGTTTCGTGCAATTTTGAACTTAACATGGTCTATTGGCTTCTTTACCTAACGAAACGTTGTCCAAAAGCTAAACTAGCAAGTTAAGACTTCTAAGAACACTAAATAGAGTATAACGGTCCAATTTGATGCCTTAGGAATGCTCAATTCTATGCATAGACAAGTTTTTCACGTTTCGTGCAATTTTGAACTTAACTTGGTCTATTGGCTTCTTTACCTAACGAAACGTTGTCCAAAAGCTAAACTAGCAAGTTAAGACTTCTAAGAACACTAAATAGAGTATAACGGTCCAATTTGATGCCTTAGGAATGCTCAATTCTATGCATAGACAAGTTTTTCACGTTTCGTGCAATTTTGAACTTAACATTGGTCTATTGGCTTCTTTACCTAACGAAACGTTGTCCAAAAGCTAAACTAGCAAGTTAAGACTTCTAAGAACACTAAATAGAGTATAACGGTCCAATTTGATGCCTTAGGAATGCTCAATTCTATGCATAGACAAGTTTTTCACGTTTCGTGCAATTTTGAACTTAACTTGGTCTATTGGCTTCTTTACCTAACGAAACGTTGTCCAAAAGCTAAACTAGCAAGTTAAGACTTCTAAGAACACTAAATAGAGTATAACGGTCCAATTTGATGCCTTAGGAATGCTCAATTCTATGCATAGACAAGTTTTTCACGTTTCGTGCAATTTTGAACTTAACTTGGTCTATTGGCTTCTTTACCTAACGAAACGTTGTCCAAAAGCTAAACTAGCAAGTTAAGACTTCTAAGAACACTAAATAGAGTATAACGGTCCAATTTGATGCCTTAGGAATGCTCAGTTCTATGCATAGACAAGGTTTTCACGTTTCGTGCAATTTTGAACTTAACTTGGTCTATTGGCTTCTTTACCTAACGAAACGTTGTCCAAAAGCTAAACTAGCAAGTTAAGACTTCTAAGAACACTAAATAGAGTATAACGGTCCAATTTGATGCCTTAGGAATGCTCAATTCGATGCATAGACAAGTTTTTCACGTTTCGTGCAATTTTGAACTTAACTTGGTCTATTGGCTTCTTTACCTAACGAAACGTTGTCCAAAAGCTAAACTAGCAAGTTAAGACTTCTAAGAACACTAAATAGAGTATAACGGTCCAATTTGATGCCTTAGGAATGCTCAATTCTATGCATAGACAAGTTTTTCACGTTTCGTGCAATTTTGAACTTAACATGGTCTATTGGCTTCTTTACCTAACGAAACGTTGTCCAAAAGCTAAACTAGCAAGTTAATACTTCTAAGAACACTAAATAGAGTATAACGGTCCAATATGATGCCTGAGGAATGCTCAATTCTATGCATAGACAAGTTTTTCACGTTTCGTGCAATTTTGAACTTAACTTGGTCTATTGGCTTCTTTACCTAACGAAACGTTGTCCAATAGTGAAACTAGAAAGTTAAGACTTCTAAGAACACTAAATAGAGTATAACGGTCCAATTTGATGCCTTAGGAATGCTCAATTCTATGCATAGACAAGTTTTTCACGTTTCGTGCAATTTTGAACTTAACATGGTCTATTGGCTTCTTTACCTAACGAAACGTTGTCCAAAAGCTAAACTAGCAAGTTAAGACTTCTAAGAACACTAAATAGAGTATAACGGTCCAATTTGATGCCTTAGGAATGCTCAATTCTATGCATAGACAAGTTTTTCACGTTTCGTGCAATTTTGAACTTAACTTGGTCTATTGGCTTCTTTACCTAACGAAACGTTGTCCAAAAGCTAAACTAGCAAGTTAAGACTTCTAAGAACACTAAATAGAGTATAACGGTCCAATTTGATGCCTTAGGAATGCTCAAGTTCTATGCATAGACAAGTTTTTCACGTTTCGTGCAATTTTGAACTTAACATTGGTCTATTGGCTTCTTTACCTAACGAAACGTTGTCCAAAAGCTAAACTAGCAAGTTAAGACTTCTAAGAACACTAAATAGAGTATAACGGTCCAATTTGATGCCTTAGGAATGCTCAATTCTATGCATAGACAAGTTTTTCACGTTTCGTGCAATTTTGAACTTAACTTGGTCTATTGGCTTCTTTACCTAACGAAACGTTGTCCAAAAGGTAAACTAGAAAGTTAAGACTTCTAAGAACATCTAAATAGAGTATAACGGTCCAATTTGATGCCTTAGGAATGCTCAATTCGATGCATAGACAAGTTTTTCACGTTTCGTGCAATTTTGAACTTAACTTGGTCTATTGGCTTCTTTACCTAACGAAACGTTGTCCAAAAGCTAAACTAGCAAGTTAAGACTTCTAAGAACACTAAATAGAGTATAACGGTCCAATTTGATGCCTTAGGAATGCTCAATTCGATGCATAGACAAGTTTTTCACGTTTCGTGCAATTTTGAACTTAACTTGGTCTATTGGCTTCTTTACCTAACGAAACGTTGTCCAAAAGCTAAACTAGCAAGTTAAGACTTCTAAGAACACTAAATAGAGTATAACGGTCCAATTTGATGCCTTAGGAATGCTCAATTCTATGCATAGACAAGTTTTTCACGTTTCGTGCAATTTTGAACTTAACATGGTCTATTGGCTTCTTTACCTAACGAAACGTTGTCCAAAAGCTAAACTAGCAAGTTAAGACTTCTAAGAACACTAAATAGAGTATAACGGTCCAATTTGATGCCTTAGGAATGCTCAATTCTATGCATAGACAAGTTTTTCACGTTTCGTGCAATTTTGAACTTAACTTGGTCTATTGGCTTCTTTACCTAACGAAACGTTGTCCAAAAGCTAAACTAGAAAGTTAAGACTTCTAAGAACACTAAATAGAGTATAACGGTCCAATTTGATGCCTTAGGAATGCTCAATTCTATGCATAGACAAGTTTTTCACGTTTCGTGCAATTTTGAACTTAACATTGGTCTATTGGCTTCTTTACCTAACGAAACGTTGTCCAAAAGCTAAACTAGCAAGTTAAGACTTCTAAGAACACTAAATAGAGTATAACGGTCCAATTTGATGCCTTAGGAATGCTCAATTCTATGCATAGACAAGTTTTTCTCGTTTCGTGCAATTTTGAACTTAACTTGGTCTATTGGCTTCTTTACCTAACGAAACGTTGTCCAAAAGCTAAACTAGCAAGTTAAGACTTCTAAGAACACTAAATAGAGTATAACGGTCCAATTTGATGCCTTAGGAATGCTCAGTTCTATGCATAGACAAGTTTTTCACGTTTCGTGCAATTTTGAACTTAACATTGGTCTATTGGCTTCTTTACCTAACGAAACGTTGTCCAAAAGCTAAACTAGCAAGTTAAGACTTCTAAGAACACTAAATAGAGTATAACGGTCCAATTTGATGCCTTAGGAATGCTCAATTCGATGCATAGACAAGTTTTTCACGTTTCGTGCAATTTTGAACTTAACTTGGTCTATTGGCTTCTTTACCTAACGAAACGTTGTCCAAAAGCTAAACTAGCAAGTTAAGACTTCTAAGAACACTAAATAGAGTATAACGGTCCAATTTGATGCCTTAGGAATGCTCAATTCTATGCATAGACAAGTTTTTCACGTTTCGTGCAATTTTGAACTTAACTTGGTCTATTGGCTTCTTTACCTAACGAAACGTTGTCCAAAAGCTAAACTAGCAAGTTAAGACTTCTAAGAACACTAAATAGAGTATAACGGTCCAATTTGATGCCTTAGGAATGCTCAATTCTATGCATAGACAAGTTTTTCACGTTTCGTGCAATTTTGAACTTAACTTGGTCTATTGGCTTCTTTACCTAACGAAACGTTGTCCAAAAGCTAAACTAGCAAGTTAAGACTTCTAAGAACACTAAATAGAGTATAACGGTCCAATTTGATGCCTTAGGAATGCTCAATTCTATGCATAGACAAGTTTTTCACGTTTCGTGCAATTTTGAACTTAACATTGGTCTATTGGCTTCTTTACCTAACGAAACGTTGTCCAAAAGCTAAACTAGCAAGTTAAGACTTCTAAGAACACTAAATAGAGTATAACGGTCCAATTTGATGCCTTAGGAATGCTCAATTCGATGCATAGACAAGTTTTTCACGTTTCGTGCAATTTTGAACTTAACTTGGTCTATTGGCTTCTTTACCTAACGAAACGTTGTCCAAAAGCTAAACTAGCAAGTTAAGACTTCTAAGAACACTAAATAGAGTATAACGGTCAAATTTGATGCCTTAGGAATGCTCAGTTCTATGCATAGACAAGTTTTTCACGTTTCGTGCAATTTTGAACTTAACATGGTCTATTGGCTTCTTTACCTAACGAAACGTTGTCCAAAAGCTAAACTAGCAAGTTAAGACTTCTAAGAACACTAAATAGAGTATAACGGTCCAATTTGATGCCTTAGGAATGCTCAATTCTATGCATAGACAAGTTTTTCACGTTTCGTGCAATTTTGAACTTAACTTGGTCTATTGGCTTCTTTACCTAACGAAACGTTGTCCAAAAGCTAAACTAGCAAGTTAAGACTTCTAAGAACACTAAATAGAGTATAACGGTCCAATTTGATGCCTTAGGAATGCTCAATTCTATGCATAGACAAGTTTTTCACGTTTCGTGCAATTTTGAACTTAACATGGTCTATTGGCTTCTTTACCTAACGAAACGTTGTCCAAAAGCTAAACTAGCAAGTTAAGACTTCTAAGAACACTAAATAGAGTATAACGGTCCAATTTGATGCCTTAGGAATGCTCAATTCTATGCATAGACAAGTTTTTCACGTTTCGTGCAATTTTGAACTTAACTTGGTCTATTGGCTTCTTTACCTAACGAAACGTTGTCCAAAAGCTAAACTAGCAAGTTAAGACTTCTAAGAACACTAAATAGAGTATAACGGTCCAATTTGATGCCTTAGGAATGCTCAGTTCTATGCATAGACAAGTTTTTCACGTTTCGTGCAATTTTGAACTTAACTTGGTCTATTGGCTTCTTTACCTAACGAAACGTTGTCCAAAAGCTAAACTAGCAAGTTAAGACTTCTAAGAACACTAAATAGAGTATAACGGTCCAATTTGATGCCTTAGGAATGCTCAATTCTATGCATAGACAAGTTTTTCACGTTTCGTGCAATTTTGAACTTAACTTGGTCTATTGGCTTCTTTACCTAACGAAACGTTGTCCAAAAGCTAAACTAGCAAGTTAAGACTTCTAAGAACACTAAATAGAGTATAACGGTCCGAATTTGATGCCTTAGGAATGCTCAATTCGATGCATAGACAAGTTTTTCACGTTTCGTGCAATTTTGAACTTAACTTGGTCTATTGGCTTCTTTACCTAACGAAACGTTGTCCAAAAGCTAAACTAGCAAGTTAAGACTTCTAAGAACACTAAATAGAGTATAACGGTCCAATTTGATGCCTTAGGAATGCTCAATTCGATGCATAGACAAGTTTTTCACGTTTCGTGCAATTTTGAACTTAACTTGGTCTATTGGCTTCTTTACCTAACGAAACGTTGTCCAAAAGCTAAACTAGCAAGTTAAGACTTCTAAGAACTCTAAATAGAGTATAACGGTCCAATTTGATGCCTTAGGAATGCTCAGTTCTATGCATAGACAAGTTTTTCACGTTTCGTGCAATTTTGAACTTAACATGGTCTATTGGCTTCTTTACCTAACGAAACGTTGTCCAAAAGCTAAACTAGCAAGTTAAGACTTCTAAGAACACTAAATAGAGTATAACGGTCCAATTTGATGCCTTAGGAATGCTCAATTCTATGCATAGACAAGTTTTTCACGTTTCGTGCAATTTTGAACTTAACTTGGTCTATTGGCTTCTTTACCTAACGAAACGTTGTCCAAAAGCTAAACTAGCAAGTTAAGACTTCTAAGAACACTAAATAGAGTATAACGGTCCAATTTGATGCCTTAGGAATGCTCAATTCTATGCATAGACAAGTTTTTCACGTTTCGTGCAATTTTGAACTTAACATTGGTCTATTGGCTTCTTTACCTAACGAAACGTTGTCCAAAAGCTAAACTAGCAAGTTAAGACTTCTAAGAACACTAAATAGAGTATAACGGTCCAATTTGATGCCTTAGGAATGCTCAATTCTATGCATAGACAAGTTTTTCACGTTTCGTGCAATTTTGAACTTAACTTGGTCTATTGGCTTCTTTACCTAACGAAATGTTGTCCAAAAGCTAAACTAGCAAGTTAAGACTTCTAAGAACACTAAATAGAGTATAACGGTCCAATTTGACGCCTTAGGAATGCTCAGTTCTATGCATAGACAAGTTTTTCACGTTTCGTGCAATTTTGAACTTAACATGGTCTATTGGCTTCTTTACCTAACGAAACGTTGTCCAAAAGCTAAACTAGCAAGTTAAGACTTCTAAGAACACTAAATAGAGTATAACGGTCCAATTTGATGCCTTAGGAATGCTCAATTCGATGCATAGACAAGTTTTTCACGTTTCGTCCAATTTTGAACTTAACTTGGTCTATTGGCTTCTTTACCTAACGAAACGTTGTCCAAAAGTTAAACTAGCAAGTTAAGACTTCTAAGAACACTAAATAGAGTATAACGGTCCAATTTGATGCACCTTAGGAATGCTCAGTTCTATGCATAGACAAGTTTTTCACGTTTCGTGCAATTTTGAACTTAACATGGTCTATTGGCTTCTTTACCTAACGAAACGTTGTCCAAAAGCTAAACTAGCAAGTTAAGACTTCTAAGAACACTAAATAGAGTATAACGGTCCAATTTGATGCCTTAGGAATGCTCAATTCTATGCATAGACAAGTTTTTCACGTTTCGTGCAATTTTGAACTTAACTTGGTGTATTGGCTTCTTTACCTAACGAAACGTTGTCCAAAAGGTAAACTAGAAAGTTAAGACTTCTAAGAACTCTAAATAGAGTATCACGGTCGAATTTGATGCCTTAGGAATGCTCAATTCGATGCATAGACAAGTTTTTCACGTTTCGTGCAATTTTGAACTTAACTTGGTCTATTGGCTTCTTTACCTAACGAAACGTTGTCCAAAAGCTAAACTAGCAAGTTAAGACTTCTAAGAACACTAAATAGAGTATAACGGTCCAATTTGATGCCTTAGGAATGCTCAGTTCTATGCATAGACAAGTTTTTCACGTTTCGTGCAATTTTGAACTTAACATGGTCTATTGGCTTCTTTACCTAACGAAACGTTGTCCAAAAGCTAAACTAGCAAGTTAAGACTTCTAAGAACACTAAATAGAGTATAACGGTCCAATTTGATGCCTTAGGAATGCTCACTTCGATGCATAGACAAGTTTTTCACGTTTCGTGCAATTTTGAACTTAACTTGGTCTATTGGCTTCTTTACCTAACGAAACGTTGTCCAAAAGCTAAACTAGCAAGTTAAGACTTCTAAGAACACTAAATAGAGTATAACGGTCCAATTTGATGCCTTAGGAATGCTCAATTCGATGCATAGACAAGTTTTTCACGTTTCGTGCAATTTTGAACTTAACATTGGTCTATTGGCTTCTTTACCTAACGAAACGTTGTCCAAAAGCTAAACTAGCAAGTTAAGACTTCTAAGAACACTAAATAGAGTATAACGGTCCAATTTGATGCCTTAGGAATGCTCAGTTCTATGCATAGACAAGTTTTTCACGTTTCGTGCAATTTTGAACTTAACATTGGTCTATTGGCTTCTTTACCTAACGAAACGTTGTCCAAAAGCTAAACTAGCAAGTTAAGACTTCTAAGAACACTAAATAGAGTATAACGGTCCAATTTGATGCCTTAGGAATGCTCAATTCTATGCATAGACAAGTTTTTCACGTTTCGTGCAATTTTGAACTTAACTTGGTCTATTGGCTTCTTTACCTAACGAAACGTTGTCCAAAAGGCTAAACTAGAAAGTTAAGACTTCTAAGAACTCTAAATAGAGTATCACGGTCCGAATTTGATGCCTTAGGAATGCTCAATTCGATGCATAGACAAGTTTTTCACGTTTCGTGCAATTTTGAACTTAACATTGGTCTATTGGCTTCTTTACCTAACGAAACGTTGTCCAAAAGCTAAACTAGCAAGTTAAGACTTCTAAGAACACTAAATAGAGTATAACGGTCCAATTTGATGCCTTAGGAATGCTCAATTCGATGCATAGACAAGTTTTTCACGTTTCGTGCAATTTTGAACTTAACTTGGTCTATTGGCTTCTTTACCTAACGAAACGTTGTCCAAAAGCTAAACTAGCAAGTTAAGACTTCTAAGAACACTAAATAGAGTATAACGGTCCAATTTGATGCCTTAGGAATGCTCAGTTCTATGCATAGACAAGTTTTTCACGTTTCGTGCAATTTTGAACTTAACATTGGTCTATTGGCTTCTTTACCTAACGAAACGTTGTCCAAAAGCTAAACTAGCAAGTTAAGACTTCTAAGAACACTAAATAGAGTATAACGGTCCAATTTGATGCACCTTAGGAATGCTCAGTTCTATGCATAGACAAGTTTTTCACGTTTCGTGCAATTTTGAACTTAACATGGTCTATTGGCTTCTTTACCTAACGAAACGTTGTCCAAAAGCTAAACTAGCAAGTTAAGACTTCTAAGAACACTAAATAGAGTATCACGGTCCAATTTGATGCCTTAGGAATGCTCAATTCGATGCATAGACAAGTTTTTCACGTTTCGTGCAATTTTGAACTTAACTTGGTCTATTGGCTTCTTTACCTAACGAAACGTTGTCCAAAAGGCTAAACTAGAAAGTTAAGACTTCTAAGAACTCTAAATAGAGTATCACGGTCCGAATTTGATGCCTTAGGAATGCTCAATTCGATGCATAGACAAGTTTTTCACGTTTCGTGCAATTTTGAACTTAACATGGTCTATTGGCTTCTTTACCTAACGAAACGTTGTCCAAAAGCTAAACTAGCAAGTTAAGACTTCTAAGAACTCTAAATAGAGTATCACGGTCGAATTTGATGCCTTAGGAATGCTCAATTCGATGCATAGACAAGTTTTTCACGTTTCGTGCAATTTTGAACTTAACATGGTCTATTGGCTTCTTTACCTAACGAAACGTTGTCCAAAAGCTAAACTAGCAAGTTAAGACTTCTAAGAACACTAAATAGAGTATAACGGTCCAATTTGATGCCTTAGGAATGCTCACTTCGATGCATAGACAAGTTTTTCACGTTTCGTGCAATTTTGAACTTAACTTGGTCTATTGGCTTCTTTACCTAACGAAACGTTGTCCAAAAGCTAAACTAGCAAGTTAAGACTTCTAAGAACACTAAATAGAGTATAACGGTCCAATTTGACACCTTAGGAATGCTCAGTTCTATGCATAGACAAGTTTTTCACGTTTCGTGCAATTTTGAACTTAACATGGTCTATTGGCTTCTTTACCTAACGAAACGTTGTCCAAAAGCTAAACTAGCAAGTTAAGACTTCTAAGAACACTAAATAGAGTATAACGGTCCAATTTGACACCTTAGGAATGCTCAGTTCTATGCATAGACAAGTTTTTCACGTTTCGTGCAATTTTGAACTTAACATGGTCTATTGGCTTCTTTACCTAACGAAACGTTGTCCAAAAGCTAAACTAGCAAGTTAAGACTTCTAAGAACACTAAATAGAGTATAACGGTCCAATTTGATGCCTTAGGAATGCTCAATTCGATGCATAGACAAGTTTTTCACGTTTCGTGCAATTTTGAACTTAACTTGGTCTATTGGCTTCTTTACCTAACGAAACGTTGTCCAAAAGGTAAACTAGAAAGTTAAGACTTCTAAGAACTCTAAATAGAGTATCACGGTCGAATTTGATGCCTTAGGAATGCTCAATTCGATGCATAGACAAGTTTTTCACGTTTCGTGCAATTTTGAACTTAACATGGTCTATTGGCTTCTTTACCTAACGAAACGTTGTCCAAAAGCTAAACTAGCAAGTTAAGACTTCTAAGAACACTAAATAGAGTATAACGGTCCAATTTGATGCCTTAGGAATGCTCACTTCGATGCATAGACAAGTTTTTCACGTTTCGTGCAATTTTGAACTTAACTTGGTCTATTGGCTTCTTTACCTAACGAAACGTTGTCCAAAAGCTAAACTAGCAAGTTAAGACTTCTAAGAACACTAAATAGAGTATAACGGTCCAATTTGACACCTTAGGAATGCTCAGTTCTATGCATAGACAAGTTTTTCACGTTTCGTGCAATTTTGAACTTAACATGGTCTATTGGCTTCTTTACCTAACGAAACGTTGTCCAAAAGCTAAACTAGCAAGTTAAGACTTCTAAGAACACTAAATAGAGTATAACGGTCCAATTTGATGCCTTAGGAATGCTCAATTCTATGCATAGACAAGTTTTTCACGTTTCGTGCAATTTTGAACTTAACTTGGTCTATTGGCTTCTTTACCTAACGAAACGTTGTCCAAAAGGTAAACTAGAAAGTTAAGACTTCTAAGAACTCTAAATAGAGTATCACGGTCGAATTTGATGCCTTAGGAATGCTCAATTCGATGCATAGACAAGTTTTTCACGTTTCGTGCAATTTTGAACTTAACTTGGTCTATTGGCTTCTTTACCTAACGAAACGTTGTCCAAAAGCTAAACTAGCAAGTTAAGACTTCTAAGAACACTAAATAGAGTATAACGGTCCAATTTGACACCTTAGGAATGCTCAGTTCTATGCATAGAAAAGTTTTTCACGTTTCGTGCAATTTTGAACTTAACTTGGTCTATTGGCTTCTTTACCTAACGAAACGTTGTCCAAAAGCTAAACTAGCAAGTTAAGACTTCTAAGAACGCTAAATAGAGTATAACGGTCCAATTTGACACCTTTAGGAATGCTCAGTTCTATGCATAGACAAGTTTTTCACGTTTCGTGCAATTTTGAACTTAACATGGTCTATTGGCTTCTTTACCTAACGAAACGTTGTCCAAAAGCTAAACTAGCAAGTTAAGACTTCTAAGAACACTAAATAGAGTATAACGGTCCAATTTGATGCCTTAGGAATGCTCAATTCTATGCATAGACAAGTTTTTCACGTTTCGTGCAATTTTGAACTTAACTTGGTCTATTGGCTTCTTTACCTAACGAAACGTTGTCCACAAGGTAAACTAGAAATTTAAGACTTCTAAGAACTCTAAATAGAGTATCACGGTCCAATTTGATGCCTTAGGAATGCTCAATTCGATGCATAGACAAGTTTTTCACGTTTCGTGCAATTTTGAACTTAACTTGGTCTATTGGCTTCTTTACCTAACGAAACGTTGTCCAAAAGGCTAAACTAGAAAGTTAAGACTTCTAAGAACTCTAAATAGAGTATACAGGATCGAATTTGATGCCTTAGGAATGCTCAATTCGATGCATAGACAAGTTTTGCACGTTTCGTGCAATTTTGAACTTAACTTGGTCTATTGGCTTCTTTACCTAACGAAACGTTGTCCAAAAGGTAAACTAGAAAGTTAAGACTTATAAGAACTCTAAATAGAGTATCACGATCGAATTTGATGCCTTAGGAATGCTCAATTCGATGCATAGACAAGTTTTTCACGTTTCGTGCAATTTTGAACTTAACTTGGTCTATTGGCTTCTTTACCTAACGAAACGTTGTCCAAAAGCTAAACTAGCAACTTAAGACTTCTAAGAACACTAAGTTGAGTATAACGGTCCAATTTGACACCTTAGGAATGCTCAGTTCTATGCATAGACAAGTTTTTCACGTTTCGTGCAATTTTGAACTTAACATGGTCTATTGGCTTCTTTACCTAACGAAACGTTGTCCAAAAGCTAAACTAGCAAGTTAAGACTTCTAAGAACACTAAATAGAGTATAACGGTCCAATTTGATGCCTTAGGAATGCTCAATTCTATGCATAGACAAGTTTTTCACGTTTCGTGCAATTTTGAACTTAACTTGGTCTATTGGCTTCTTTGCCTAACGAAACGTTGTCCAAAAGGTAAACTAGAAATTTAAGACTTTTAAGAACTCCAAATAGAGTATCACGGTCCAATTTGATGCCTTAGGAATGCTCAATTCGATGCATAGACAAGTTTTGCACGTTTCGTGCAATTTTGAACTTAACTTGGTCTATTGGCTTCTTTACCTAACGAAACGTTGTCCAAAAGGTAAACTAGAAAGTTAAGACTTATAAGAACTCTAAATAGAGTATCACGATCGAATTTGATGCCTTAGGAATGCTCAATTCGATGCATAGACAAGTTTTGCACGTTTCCTGCAATTTTGAACTTAACTTGGTCTATTGGCTTCTTTACCTAACGAAACGTTGTCCAAAAGGTAAACTAGAAAGTTAAGACTTATAAGAACTCTAAATAGAGTATCACGATCGAATTTGATGCCTTAGGAATGCTCAATTCGATGCATAGACAAGTTTTTCACGTTTCGTGCAATTTTGAACTTAACATGGTCTATTGGCTTCTTTACCTAACGAAACGTTGTCCAAAAGCTAAACTAGCAAGTTAAGACTTCTAAGAACACTAAATAGAGTATAACGGTCCAATTTGATGCCTTAGGAATGCTCACTTCGATGCATAGACAAGTTTTTCACGTTTCGTGCAATTTTGAACTTAACTTGGTCTATTGGCTTCTTTACCTAACGAAACGTTGTCCAAAAGCTAAACTAGCAAGTTAAGACTTCTAAGAACACTAAATAGAGTATAACGGTCCAATTTGACACCTTAGGAATGCTCAGTTCTATGCATAGACAAGTTTTTCACGTTTCGTGCAATTTTGAACTTAACATGGTCTATTGGCTTCTTTACCTAACGAAACGTTGTCCAAAAGCTAAACTAGCAAGTTAAGACTTCTAAGAACACTAAATAGAGTATAACGGTCCAATTTGATGCCTTAGGAATGCTCAATTCTATGCATAGACAAGTTTTTCACGTTTCGTGCAATTTTGAACTTAACTTGGTCTATTGGCTTCTTTGCCTAACGAAACGTTGTCCAAAAGGTAAACTAGAAAGTTAAGACTTTTAAGAACTCTAAATAGAGTATCACGGTCCAATTTGATGCCTTAGGAATGCTCAATTCGATGCATAGACAAGTTTTGCACGTTTCGTGCAATTTTGAACTTAACTTGGTCTATTGGCTTCTTTACCTAACGAAACGTTGTCCAAAAGGTAAACTAGAAAGTTAAGACTTATAAGAACTCTAAATAGAGTATCACGATCGAATTTGATGCCTTAGGAATGCTCAATTCGATGCATAGACAAGTTTTGCACGTTTCGTGCAATTTTGAACTTAACTTAGTCTATTGGCTTCTTTACCTAACGAAACGTTGTCCAAAAGGTAAACTAGAAAGTTAAGACTTATAAGTACTCTAAATAGAGTATCACGATCGAATTTGATGCCTTAGGAATGCTCAATTCGATGCATAGACAAGTTTTTCACGTTTCGTGCAATTTTGAACTTAACATGGTCTATTGGCTTCTTTACCTAACGAAACGTGGTCCAAAAGCTAAACTAGCAAGTTAAGACTTCTAAGAACACTAAATAGAGTATAACGGTCCAATTTGATGCCTTAGGAATGCTCACTTCGATGCATAGACAAGTTTTTCACGTTTCCTGCAATTTTGAACTTAACTTGGTCTATTGGCTTCTTTACCTAACGAAACGTTGTCCAAAAGCTAAACTAGCAAGTTAAGACTTCTAAGAACACTAAATAGAGTATAACGGTCCAATTTGACACCTTAGGAATGCTCAGTTCTATGCATAGACAAGTTTTTCACGTTTCGTGCAATTTTGAACTTAACATGGTCTATTGGCTTCTTTACCTAACGAAACGTTGTCCAAAAGGTAAACTAGAAAGTTAAGACTTTTAAGAACTCTAAATAGAGTATCACGGTCCAATTTGATGCCTTAGGAATGCTCAATTCGATGCATAGACAAGTTTTGCACGTTTCGTGCAATATTGAACTTAACTTGGTCTATTGGCTTCTTTACCTAACGAAACGTTGTCCAAAAGGTAAACTAGAAAGTTAAGACTTATAAGAACTCTAAATAGAGTATCACGATCGAATTTGATGCCTTAGGAATGCTCAATTCGATGCATAGACAAGTTTTGCACGTTTCGTGCAATTTTGAACTTAACTTGGTCTATTGGCTTCTTTACCTAACGAAACGTTGTCCAAAAGGTAAACTAGAAAGTTAAGACTTATAAGAACTCTAAATAGAGTATCACGGTCGAATTTGATGCCTTAGGAATGCTCAATTCGATGCATAGACAAGTTTTTCACGTTTCGTGCAATTTTGAACTTAACATGGTCTATTGGCTTCTTTACCTAACGAAACGTTGTCCAAAAGCTAAACTAGCAAGTTAAGACTTCTAAGAACACTAAATAGAGTATAACGGTCCAATTTGATGCCTTAGGAATGCTCACTTCGATGCATAGACAAGTTTTTCACGTTTCCTGCAATTTTGAACTTAACTTGGTCTATTGGCATCTTTACCTAACGAAACGTTGTCCAAAAGCAAAACTAGCAAGTTAAGACTTCTAAGAACACTAAATAGAGTATAACGGTCCAATTTGATGCCTTAGGAATGCTCAATTCTATGCATAGACAAGTTTTTCACGTTTCGTGCAATTTTGAACTTAACTTGGTGTATTGGCTTCTTTACCTAACGAAACGTTGTCCAAAAGGTAAACTAGAAAGTTAAAACTTCTAAGAACTCTAAATAGAGTATCACGGTCGAATTTGATGCCTTAGGACTGCTCAATTCGATGCATAGACAAGTTTTTCATGTTTCGTGCAATTTTGAACTTAACTTGGTCTATTGGCTTCTTTACCTAACGAAACGTTGTCCAAAAGCTAAACTAGCAACTTAAGACTTCTAAGAACACTGAATAGAGTATAACGGTCCAATTTGACACCTTAGGAATGCTCAGTTCTATGCATAGACAAGTTTTTCACGTTTCGTGCAATTTTGAACTTAACATGGTCTATTGGCTTCTTTACCTAACGAAACGTTGTCCAAAAGCTAAACTAGCAAGTTAAGACTTCTAAGAACACTAAATAGAGTATAACTGTCCAATTTGATGCCTTAGGAATGCTCAATTCTATGCATAGACAAGTTTTTCACGTTTCGTGCAATTTTGAACTTAACTTGGTGTATTGGCTTCTTTACCTAACGAAACGTTGTCCAAAAGGTAAACTAGAAAGTTAAGACTTCTAAGAACTCTAAATAGAGTTTCACGGTCGAATTTGATGCCTTAGGAATGCTCAATTCGATGCATAGACAAGTTTTTCACGTTTCGTGCAATTTTGAACTTAACATGGTCTATTGGCTTCTTTACTTAACGAAACGTTGTCCAAAAGCTAAACTAGCAAGTTAAGACTTCTAAGAACACTAAATAGAGTATAACGGTCCAATTTGATGCCTTAGGAATGCTCACTTCGATGCATAGACAGGTTTTTCACGTTTCGTCCAATTTTGAACTTAACTTGGTGTATTGGCTTCTTTACCTAACGAAACGTTGTCCAAAAGGTAAACTAGAAAGTTAAGACTTCTAAGAACTCTAAATAGAGTATCACGGTAGAATTTGATGCCTTAGGAATGCTCAATTCGATGCATAGACAAGTTTTTCATGTTTCGTGCAATTTTGAACTTAACTTGGTCTATTGGCTTCTTTACCTAACGAAACGTTGTCCAAAAGCTAAACTTGCAACTTAAGACTTCTAAGAACACTAAATAGAGTATAACGGTCCAATTTGACACCTTAGGAATGCTCAGTTCTATGCATAGACAAGTTTTTCACGTTTCGTGCAATTTTGAACTTAACATGGTCTATTGGCTTCTTTACCTAACGAAACGTTGTCCAAAAGCTAAAATAGCAAGTTAAGACTTCTAAGAACACTAAATAGAGTATAACAGTCCAATTTGATGCCTTAAGAATGCTCACTTCTATCCATAGACAAGTTTTTCACGTTTCGTGCAATTTTGAACTTAACTTGGTGTATTGGCTTCTCTACCTAACGAAACGTTGTCCAAAAGGTAAACTAGAAATTTAAGACTTCTAAGAACTCTAAATAGAGTATCACGGTCGAATTTGATGCCTTAGGAATGCTCAATTCGATGCATAGACAAGTTTTTCATGTTTCGTGCAATTTTGAACTTAACTTGGTCTATTGGCTTCTTTACCTAACGAAACGTTGTCCAAAAGCTAAACTAGCAACTTAAGACTTCTAAGAACACTAAATAGAGTATAACGGTCCAATTTGATGCCTTAGGAATGCTCAATTCTATGCATAGACAAGTTTTTCACGTTTCGTGCAATTTTGAACTTAACTTGGTGTATTGGCTTCTCTACCTAACGAAACGTTGTCCAAAAGGTAAACTAGAAATTTAAGACTTCTAAGAACTCTAAATAGAGTATCACGGTCGAATTTGATGCCTTAGGAATGCTCAATTCGATGCATAGAAAAGTTTTTCATGTTTCGTGCAATTTTGAACTTAACTTGGTCTATTGGCTTCTTTACCTAACGAAACGTTGTCCAAAAGCTAAACTAGCAACTTAAGACTTCTAAGAACACTAAATAGAGTATAACGGTCCAATTTGACACCTTAGGAATGCTCAGTTCTATGCATAGACAAGTTTTTCACGTTTCGTGCAATTTTGAACTTAACATGGTCTATTGGTTTCTTTACCTAACGAAACGTTGTCCAAAAGCTAAACTAGCAAGTTAAGACTTCTAAGAACACTAAGTAGAGTATAACGGTCCAATTTGACACCTTAGGAATGCTCAGCTCTATGCATAGACAAGTTTTTCACGTTTCGTGCAATTTTGAACTTAACATGGTCTATTGGCTTCTTTACCTAACGAAACGTTGTCCAAAAGCTAAACTAGCAAGTTAAGACTTCTAAGAACACTAAATAGAGTATAACGGTCCAATTTGATGCCTTAGGAATGCTCAATTCTATGCATAGACAAGTTTTTCACGTTTCGTGCAATTTTGAACTTAACTTGGTCTATTGGCTTCTTTGCCTAACGAAACGTTGTCCAAAAGGTAAACTAGAAAGTTAAGACTTTTAAGAACTCTAAATAGAGTATCACGGTCCAATTTGATGCCTTAGGAATGCTCAATTCGATGCATAGACAAGTTTTGCACGTTTCGTGCAATTTTGAACTTAACTTGGTCTATTGGCTTCTTTACCTAACGAAACGTTGTCCAAAAGGTAAACTAGAAAGTTAAGACTTATAAGAACTCTAAATAGAGTATCACGATCGAATTTGATGCCTTAGGAATGCTCAATTCGATGCATAGACAAGTTTTTCACGTTTCGTGCAATTTTGAACTTAACATGGTCTATTGGCTTCTTTACTTAACGAAACGTTGTCCAAAAGCTAAACTAGCAAGTTAAGACTTCTAAGAACTCTAAATAGAGTATCACGGTCGAATTTGATGCCTTAGGAATGCTCAATTCGATGCATAGACAAGTTTTTCATGTTTCGTGCAATTTTGAACTTAACTTGGTCTATTGGCTTCTTTACCTAACGAAACGTTGTCCAAAAGCTAAACTAGCAACTTAAGACTTCTAAGAACACTAAATAGAGTATAACGGTCCAATTTGATGCCTTAGGAATGCTCAATTCTATGCATAGACAAGTTTTTCACGTTTCGTGCAATTTTGAACTTAACTTGGTGTATTGGCTTCTCTACCTAACGAAACGTTGTCCAAAAGGTAAACTAGAAATTTAAGACTTCTAAGAACTCTAAATAGAGTATCACGGTCGAATTTGATGCCTTAGGAATGCTCAATTCGATGCATAGAAAAGTTTTTCATGTTTCGTGCAATTTTGAACTTAACTTGGTCTATTGGCTTCTTTACCTAACGAAACGTTGTCCAAAAGCTAAACTAGCAACTTAAGACTTCTAAGAACACTAAATAGAGTATAACGGTCCAATTTGACACCTTAGGAATGCTCAGTTCTATGCATAGACAAGTTTTTCACGTTTCGTGCAATTTTGAACTTAACATGGTCTATTGGCTTCTTTACCTAACGAAACGTTGTCCAAAAGCTAAACTAGCAAGTTAAGACTTCTAAGAACACTAAGTAGAGTATAACGGTCCAATTTGACACCTTAGGAATGCTCAGTTCTATGCATAGACAAGTTTTTCACGTTTCGTGCAATTTTGAACTTAACATGGTCTATTGGCTTCTTTACCTAACGAAACGTTGTCCAAAAGCTAAACTAGCAAGTTAAGACTTCTAAGAACACTAAATAGAGTATAACGGTCCAATTTGATGCCTTAGGAATGCTCAATTCTATGCATAGACAAGTTTTTCACGTTTCGTGCAATTTTGAACTTAACTTGGTCTATTGGCTTCTTTGCCTAACGAAACGTTGTCCAAAAGGTAAACTAGAAAGTTAAGACTTTTAAGAACTCTAAATAGAGTATCACGGTCCAATTTGATGCCTTAGGAATGCTCAATTCGATGCATAGACAAGTTTTGCACGTTTCGTGCAATTTTGAACTTAACTTGGTCTATTGGCTTCTTTACCTAACGAAACGTTGTCCAAAAGGTAAACTAGAAAGTTAAGACTTATAAGAACTCTAAATAGAGTATCACGATCGAATTTGATGCCTTAGGAATGCTCAATTCGATGCATAGACAAGTTTTTCACGTTTCGTGCAATTTTGAACTTAACATGGTCTATTGGCTTCTTTACCTAACGAAACGTTGTCCAAAAGCTAAACTAGCAAGTTAAGACTTCTAAGAACACTAAATAGAGTATAACGGTCCAATTTGATGCCTTAGGAATGCTCACTTCGATGCATAGACAAGTTTTTCACGTTTCCTGCAATTTTGAACTTAACTTGGTCTATTGGCTTCTTTACCTAACGAAACGTTGTCCAAAAGCTAAACTAGCAAGTTAAGACTTCTAAGAACACTAAATAGAGTATAAAGGTCCAATTTGACACCTTAGGAATGTTGGATCGGATGGCACTACAAGAGGGGGGGTGAATTGTGATCTTAATCAAATTTAGACTAAGTCACCTCTTTTTTGTTTCAATTGAGTTTCACCCTAAGCGGAAGCAATTTAAATAAGTTGAATATAAATGTATGCAAAGATAATCACATACATCAAACTTAACAACAAGAATCAAGTCAAATGATCAAAATGAATATCACACACAAAAACAAGTTGTAATGAAGCACAAATTCAGATTCAACAAATGTATGCACAAGCTTGATTCTATCACCCTAGATGTCCAATTTCAAATATGCAATGCAAGTATGATATGCTAAAATGAAATTGCTGTAAAGTAAAAAGGGCAAAGAGATTTATAGTGGTTCGGCTTAACCCAAGCCTACTCCACTCCCCAAGTCCCACTTGGGAATTTCAAACACTCCACTATAGCTTGTTCAACCGAGTCAAGCGGAACTCATACAACCAGTGTTTTTGTAGCTCAAACACCAAACTCTACACACCGTGTGGTTTATAGCTCACCACACAAAACTCTACACACCGTGTGGTTTATAGCTCACCACACAAAACTCTACACACCGTGTGATTTGTAGCTCACCACACTAACTTAATCAACAAAATACAAGCTCAAAAATGGCTCTAAGAATAGCCGGGTATGAGATAAGTTTAGGCTCAAAGGCTGGCTCTTTAGTAGCTGGATTTGTAAGTGTCTAAGGCTCAAATGAAGCTCTTGAAAAGCTGGAATGGGAATGGTAAGCACAAAACTCAGATTTGAGATTTTTTTTGGTTGCTAGGGTATTTGAAATTTTGAGTAGTGTATCAACCAACGAAAATCAGTTGTGATAAGGCTTGAATGGTGAAATGGAGATATAGAATGAAGCCTTATAGGTGCTGGAAATCAGATTGCTCAAGCAAGTAGAATGGCTCTTGAGGAAATGATAAGAATCTGGTAAGAAAGGCTCAAGAGTAACAATAAAGCTTTACTTGGCTAGTGTGTATGATCTCTCTTCAAAATCAAGTATGTAATCAAGGAATGAATGAGTGAAAGAATGAAAGCTTAGAAGATGAAGAACACTAGAGAGAGAGAGTGTAATTTTCGGCCAAGTATCTGCACCATAGACAAAGAGTTAGTTTATATAGAAAATTGTGGAGTGTAAGCTCATGAAATGAGGGCCATTGGATTGATATGAAAGATATGGACCCTTGGATCATTATAGACGTTAGAAGGCTTAGAGAAGTGTGAAAATGATTACAACAAGTCTTTTTTGGTAGGAAGAAATAATGGCTTTTGGATGGATATAGACTTTGGAGGCCATCTTGAAAGATACAACAATTGACTTGAGAAAAGTTTGTCTTTTAGGTGGAGTAAATCATGGCTTTTGGATGGATATAGACTTTAGAGGCATCTTGAAAGATACAACAATTGACTTGAGAAAAGTTTGTCTCTTAGGTGGAATAAATGATGGCCTTTGGATCAAATGAAGATTCAATTTTGGCCATAGGATGTAAAGTAGGAGAGATAAGAATAAAGCTTGAATCTTTGGCCATTGGATTAAAATGTGATTTTGATGTAGAGAGAATATGATCCATTGGATGTGGAGTGTCTTGGTGGGAAAGAGAAATGGTTTTGAAATAAAGCTTCCCACACATGTGAAGAGAAAAACTTGTCATAAGACTTGTTGTACCTCTTGTCTCCTCCTTTCAAATTAATTTTTCCTTCTCTTCTCTTTTTGGCTCCAAGTCTTCTAGTTAAGATGTAACTATGGTTAACTTGTCTTCTTTGCCATGTCATCAATGCCATGTCATTAATGCCATGTCAACAATGCCATGTCAGCTGCCACGTCACGTCCGTCGATTCTGACTTTGACTAGAAAGTTAATTTTACTTCAATTGATCCCAATTAAGCTCCAAGACATCTTTGGCAAAACTTGACTTATGTTGACCACGAAATTGACTTTCTTAATCATGTTTGACACTGATTAAGCCTTCACTAATGTTGGTCAAGGATGACATTAGGACCAATTTACGGTCACCCTACACACAAATCATACTCAAGACATGCTATGTAAACCCTTTTAGGATTTCTTGCAATTAGTCCACGTTAGTTCAATAATCAAATCATCAAATAAGCACAATTGAACTAGTTTAATATAAGTCTTGAATTCCTAAACTAATCAAGTAGCCATATGCACCTAGGTTTCTCAATACAATCAATAGATCAAAGTTCAATCAAAACATGCCGTTGTAATCACTCAAACATATATTCAACATTCTCCCCCTTTTGATGATTACAAAATAACTTATGTAACTTTGAGCTATTTTCTTTAATTCACATGAGAAACTCTCCCCCTCACATTATGCTTCACACAAATAAACTTCCTATAAGCATATGTTTCAATAAACACAAGGGAATTGCAATTCAAGACAAGTAAAGTATCAATAGGCAAGGTCTATACAATATGACATTCAAGTTCCTCCCCCTTAACCTATGCATACCAAACTTTAAAGTTCAAAGTATATTTCTCCCCCTTTATTTTGTAAATGCATCCAAAAGGTGTTCAATATAAGCAATGCATAAAATTCATACACATATCAAGGACTCATTCTCATGCCAAGATTACCTCTTAAAAATTCAAATCTCTCTTGGTTTAGAGGTTTCGTTAGTATGTCCGCAAGTTGGTTCATTGTGTCCACATAATCTAATTTAATTGTCCCTTGAGTCACATGGTCTCTAATAAAATGATGCCTAATTTCAATATGTTTAGCCTTAGAATGATGCACCGGATTTTTAGAAAGGCTAATGGCACTAGTATTATCACAATATATAGGAATATCTTTTAATTTAAGTCCAAAATCATTTAGTTGTTGTCTAATCCATAAGAGTTGAGCACAACAACTCCCTATAGCCATATATTCGGCTTCGGTGGTAGATAGGGCTACACAAGGTTGTTTCTTGGAGAACCAAGAAATAAGCATACTTCCTAGGAATTGACATGTACCCGAAGTACTCTTTCTATTTATCTTACACCCAGCAAAATCAGCATCACTATATGCATATAAATCAAACAAAGAATTTTTATCATACCATATGCCAAGAGTTGATGTATGCCTAAGGTACCTAAATATTCTCTTAACGCTAGGAAATGAGAATGCATAGGTTGACTTTGAAATCTAGCACACATGCATACACTAAACATGATGTCGGGTCTACTAGATGTCAAATATAAAAGTGAACCAATCATGGACCTATACATTTTAGAATCATAAGGTTGTCCATCTTCATCTTTTTCAAGTTTAGTTGTCACACTCATGGGAGTAGGAGAAGGGTTCAAAGAATCAAAACCAAACTTTTTAAGCATATCATGAATATATTTGGTTTGACTAATATGTATACCTCCCTTAGTTTGTTTAACTTGCAGTCCTAAAAAGAAGGTAAGTTCACCCATCATAGACATCTCAAATTCACTTTTCATGCACAACTCAAATTCTTTGCACATAGCATCATTAGTAGCACCAAATATTATGTCATCTACATATATTTGAACAATAAGCATATCATGACCTTTTTCCTTCAAGAACAAAGTGCTATCAATTTTTCCTCTTTTAAAACCATTTTGAATTAAGAAGGAGGAAAGTCTATCATACCATGCCCTAGGTGCTTGTTTCAAACCATACAAGGCTTTTGTCAATTTATAAACATAGTTTGGAAAGTTAGGATCTTCAAATCCGGGTGGTTGCTTTACATACACATTCTCATTGATAAAACCATTCAAAAATGCACTTTTGACATCCATTTGATAAAGTTTAAAACCTTTGAAACATGCAAATGCCATAAGCAACCTAATAGCTTCTAACCTAGCTACGGGGGCAAATGTTTCTTCATAGTCAATCCCTTCTTCTTGGTTGTACCCTTGTGCAACCAACCTAGCCTTGTTTCTAATAACTTCACCATCTTCATTCATTTTGTTCTTAAACACCCATTTAGTTCCAATTATGGTTTGGTCTTTAGGTCTTGGAACTAAATGCCAAACTTCATTCCTAGTGAATTGATTCAACTCATCTTGCATAGCAATAATCCATTTATCATCAAGCAAAGCATCATCAATGTTTCTAGGTTCTATTTGAGAAATTAAGGCATAAAAACCATGCACATCAACAATTAAAGCAGTATTCATTAAATTTGCAGTCACATTATCTACCACATTAGCATGCATATCATTATCATTAGGAGCTAAGTGAGATCTACGAGTCCTTACCCCTTGATGCAAATCGCCAATTATGAGTTGTTTGGGATGCTTGTGTTTGTCCTTCACTTGCAGCCATGATGTAGGAGCTGTAGTTTCACTATTGGAGGCCACGGGTGCAACCTCACTTTCTTCCAAGCCCACGGGTGCATCACTATTTTGTGTCTCCTCGTGCTCATTTCCTCCCTCTTTGCTTGGTCCATCATCTTTAGGTGTAGGAGAGTCATCTTTATCATCTTTTAAGCTCAACTTCTCCAAACCTAACTCAATGTCATCATTCTCAAGCAAAGGGTCAAATGCAAGAGTTTCAATAAATTTAACATGAATGGACTCTTCTATTCTCCTAGACTTTGGATTGTAAACTCTATAAGCTCTAGAAGTTAAAGCATAGCCAACAAATACACAAGGAATAGATTTTGCATCAAATTTATCTAAATCATCCTTAGTGTTCAAAACATAACACTTGCATCCAAATACCCTAAAGTAGTCAACTCTAGGTTTTCTATCATTCCAAATCTCATAAGGTGTCTTATTGATTTTCTTTCTAATAGACAACCTATTCACAATATAGCATGCACAATTAATGGCCTCAGCCCATAAGAACTTAGGCAAATCATGTTCAACAAGCATGGTCCTAGCAATTTCTTGTAAGGTTCTATTTTTCCTTTCTACTACCCCATTTTACTGGGGTGTCCTAGGTGACGAGAAATCATGTCTAATGCCATATTCATCACATAGATCAATGAATGCATGATTATCAAATTCTTCTCCATGATCACTCCTAATCTTGCTAATGCTCATGTTCTTTTCATTTTGAAGCCTTTTGATAAGTTTTGAAAACTCATGAATGGTCTCATGCTTATGTGCAAGGAAAATCACCCAAGTATATCTAGAATAGTCATCAACAATCACAAATGCATATAATCTACCACCTAGACTCTTAACTCTACTTGGACCAAACAAATCAAGATGCAAAAGCTCTAAAACTCTGGTAGATGAAATCTGAGATTTTGATTTAAAAGACTCCCTAGCATGCTTTCCTTTAATGCAAGGCTCACATACATCATACACATCAAAGTTCAAAGATGGAATGCCTCTAACTAGGCTCTTTTTAACTAATTTTTCAATTGTAGAAATTCCTATATGTTCTAATCTTCTATGCCATATATTCACATCACTAACATTGGAAATCATGCATTTAAGTTTGCAATCATTCAAGTCTTTCAAATTAATAGAATACACATTACCATCTCTTTTTCCTACAAGCACACATTCATTCATGGCATTTAAAAACTCACACTTTGAATCATCAAAACATATGCGCAACCCACAATCAGTCAAATGAGAAATGCTCAGAGGATTAAAAGATAAACCATCAACTAGTGAAACATTAGAGATAGATATAGAAGATACATCACCTATGGATCCTTGACCAAGGATCCTACCCTTCTTGTTGTCCCCGAAGGTAACATGTCCTCCTTTGGAAGTTTCTTGAAAGCAAAGAATAGATTTGGATTACCGGTCATATGTCTTGAACAACCACTGTCCAAATACCACTTTGAAGCTCTAGAAGATTTGACTTTCAAGCACACCTACACGAGCTCCACTCACTTTAGGTACCCAATTTCTTTTGGGTCCTAGGAGGTTAGCACCAGCAACTTTAGTTCCCTTAGGAACCCACATTTGCACAATTCTCTTGCCAAACACATTTTGAAACTTTGGATGAATCTTGGCATTCAAGTCATGCATGTATGCATTCTGTGAAGTATGAAATGAAGTTCTAGCATACATATGACCTTGTGGTACCCTAGGTCTCCTATAATAAGCCACGGATTGCCCTTGTTTCTTAGGGAACCTTAAGGGTCTCATATGACCAGATTTACTTCCATTCTTCCAAGGCTCAAATAGCACATTCCCAATAGGAATTGCTTTACGCCCTATGGGCTGGAGATGTGTAGCATGCTCATGATGTGATTTTGAAGTACTAGCATGCATATCATTCAAATGATTATAGTTAGGAGGAGAAAAATTCAGTTTCATAGGTAAGCACTTATCCTCCTTATCATTCAAAGAATCCGAGTAACCATGTGATACAAAAGTTGTAGAAATATCATGCAAATCACATTTTTTTAACTTCACATCGTCATTAATGTAGCCTAGACCAGATTTGTCAAGAGATTGTCTAAGGCATGAAAGAAGTGAATCAAGTCTAGATGATCCCATACTAAACGTAGAGAAAGATTTCTCTAGTTCCTCATATCTCATTTTTAATGTGTCCAACTCATCTTGAACACTAGAGTCAACATGGGACTCTTGGTTCTCATTAGGCAAAATAGCAATTAATTTCAAATCATCATACTCTTCTTGCAAGGTACCAAGTCTAAGTTGTAAATCTTCAATCAAAGGCTCATGATCACATTTAGACATGTCATTAGAACACATGGCAGCAAGCATATCACATTTTTCATCATATTTAGCATTAAGTTCATCAATGGTCTTTTCATGCTCTTCTACCTTAGCATTTAAACACTCAATCTCATTTTTCAATTGTTTCTTTTCCTTATGCATTTTCCTATTCTTAGCATTCATGTCATTAAGTAAGGAAAGCAAATCATCAATAGACACATCATCATCATCATCATGATCAAAAGAATTTACCTCCTCATCCGGATCGGATGAGTTTCCTTTGGCCATCAAGCAAAATCTAGCAACCTCATCCTTACTTGAAGAGCTTTCGGAGTCCGAATCACTCAAGTCGTCTCCACTATCACCCTTGGAGGCAAAAGCTAGACTCTTCTTTTTGGTGTCGTCCTTTTGGGCTTCTCTTGCCTTCATGTTTGTTTCATACACCATTAAAGAACCGACCAGCTCATCCAACTTCAAGATTTTGAGGTCTTTAGCTTCTTGGATGGCTGTGACTTTGGTATCCCATGCTTCTGGAAGACTTCTCAAGTATTTTTGCACCTTTTCTTGATTGGAGAAAGTCTTTCCTAAAGATTCAAGAGAATTCAAAATCTGAGTTAGTCTTATATCCATTTCGACAATGGATTCATTAGGATGCATGGTAAACAGTTCATATGAATGCATGAGCATGTTAATCCTTGACTCCTTTACTTGATTAGTGCCCTCATGCTTCATCTCTAACCTAGTCCACATGTCTTTAGCCGAAATGCATGTAGAAATATGTTTAGCGTCAACTTGATTTAATGCATTAAACAAAATAGACATAGCTTTAGCATTTAAAGACATCTTCTTCTTATCATGTTCATCCCATTTATCCCTAGGTTTTGAAATCTCTTTTTCGACATCACCGATCTTGGTGGTGATGGTAGGCTCATAAGGTCCATCCTCTATGACATACCACAAATCAATATCAAGAGACATGAAATAAAGTTTCATTCTCATTTTCCAATGGTCATAGTCTTCTCCATTAAAGAATGGAGGTCTGCCACTAGATTGACCCTCTAACACATGATCATGTCTATCACTAGTAGATGCCATCATATAAATCACTAATAATGCACAAGAAAATTACTTCTATATGCAAGGGAACACAAGCTCCGATACCACTTGTTGGATCGGATGGCACTACAAGAGGGGGGGTGAATTGTGATCTTAATCAAATTTAGACTAAGTCACCTCTTTTTTGTTTCAATTGAGTTTCACCCTAAGCGGAAGCAATTTAAATAAGTTGAATATAAATGTATGCAAAGATAATCACATACATCAAACTTAACAACAAGAATCAAGTCAAATGATCAAAATGAATATCACACACAAAAACAAGTTGTAATGAAGCACAAATTCAGATTCAACAAATGTATGCACAAGCTTGATTCTATCACCCTAGATGTCCAATTTCAAATATGCAATGCAAGTATGATATGCTAAAATGAAATTGCTGTAAAGTAAAAAGGGCAAAGAGATTTATAGTGGTTCGGCTTAACCCAAGCCTACTCCACTCCCCAAGTCCCACTTGGGAATTTCAAACACTCCACTATAGCTTGTTCAACCGAGTCAAGCGGAACTCATACAACCAGTGTTTTTGTAGCTCAAACACCAAACTCTACACACCGTGTGGTTTATAGCTCACCACACAAAACTCTACACACCGTGTGGTTTATAGCTCACCACACAAAACTCTACACACCGTGTGATTTGTAGCTCACCACACTAACTTAATCAACAAAATACAAGCTCAAAAATGGCTCTAAGAATAGCCGGGTATGAGATAAGTTTAGGCTCAAAGGCTGGCTCTTTAGTAGCTGGATTTGTAAGTGTCTAAGGCTCAAATGAAGCTCTTGAAAAGCTGGAATGGGAATGGTAAGCACAAAACTCAGATTTGAGATTTTTTTGGTTGCTAGGGTATTTGAAATTTTGAGTAGTGTATCAACCAACGAAAATCAGTTGTGATAAGGCTTGAATGGTGAAATGGAGATATAGAATGAAGCCTTATAGGTGCTGGAAATCAGATTGCTCAAGCAAGTAGAATGGCTCTTGAGGAAATGATAAGAATCTGGTAAGAAAGGCTCAAGAGTAACAATAAAGCTTTACTTGGCTAGTGTGTATGATCTCTCTTCAAAATCAAGTATGTAATCAAGGAATGAATGAGTGAAAGAATGAAAGCTTAGAAGATGAAGAACACTAGAGAGAGAGAGTGTAATTTTCGGCCAAGTATCTGCACCATAGACAAAGAGTTAGTTTATATAGAAAATTGTGGAGTGTAAGCTCATGAAATGAGGGCCATTGGATTGATATGAAAGATATGGACCCTTGGATCATTATAGACGTTAGAAGGCTTAGAGAAGTGTGAAAATGATTACAACAAGTCTTTTTTGGTAGGAAGAAATAATGGCTTTTGGATGGATATAGACTTTGGAGGCCATCTTGAAAGATACAACAATTGACTTGAGAAAAGTTTGTCTTTTAGGTGGAGTAAATCATGGCTTTTGGATGGATATAGACTTTAGAGGCATCTTGAAAGATACAACAATTGACTTGAGAAAAGTTTGTCTCTTAGGTGGAATAAATGATGGCCTTTGGATCAAATGAAGATTCAATTTTGGCCATAGGATGTAAAGTAGGAGAGATAAGAATAAAGCTTGAATCTTTGGCCATTGGATTAAAATGTGATTTTGATGTAGAGAGAATATGATCCATTGGATGTGGAGTGTCTTGGTGGGAAAGAGAAATGGTTTTGAAATAAAGCTTCCCACACATGTGAAGAGAAAAACTTGTCATAAGACTTGTTGTACCTCTTGTCTCCTCCTTTCAAATTAATTTTTCCTTCTCTTCTCTTTTTGGCTCCAAGTCTTCTAGTTAAGATGTAACTATGGTTAACTTGTCTTCTTTGCCATGTCATCAATGCCATGTCATTAATGCCATGTCAACAATGCCATGTCAGCTGCCACGTCACGTCCGTCGATTCTGACTTTGACTAGAAAGTTAATTTTACTTCAATTGATCCCAATTAAGCTCCAAGACATCTTTGGCAAAACTTGACTTATGTTGACCACGAAATTGACTTTCTTAATCATGTTTGACACTGATTAAGCCTTCACTAATGTTGGTCAAGGATGACATTAGGACCAATTTACGGTCACCCTACACACAAATCATACTCAAGACATGCTATGTAAACCCTTTTAGGATTTCTTGCAATTAGTCCACGTTAGTTCAATAATCAAATCATCAAATAAGCACAATTGAACTAGTTTAATATAAGTCTTGAATTCCTAAACTAATCAAGTAGCCATATGCACCTAGGTTTCTCAATACAATCAATAGATCAAAGTTCAATCAAAACATGCCGTTGTAATCACTCAAACATATATTCAACAAGGAATGCTCAGTTCTATGCATAGACAAGTTTTTCACGTTTCGTGCAATTTTGAACTTAACATGGTCTATTGGCTTCTTTACCTAACGAAACGTTGTCCAAAAGCTAAACTAGCAAGTTAAGACTTCAAAGAGCACTAAATAGAGTATAACGGTCCAATTTGACACCTTAGGAATGCTCAGTTCTATGCATAGACAAGTTGTTCACGTTTCGTGCAATTTTGAACTTAACATGGTCTATTGGCTTCTTTACCTAACGAAACGTTGTCCAAAAGCTAAACTAGCAAGTTAAGACTTCTAAGAACACTAAATAGAGTATAACGGTCCAATTTGATGCCTTAGGAATGCTCAATTCTATGCATAGACAAGTTTTTCACGTTTCGTGCAATTTTGAACTTAACTTGGTGTATTGGCTTCTTTACCTAACGAAACGTTGTCCAAAAGCTAAACTAGCAACTTAAGACTTCTAAGAACACTAAATAGAGTATAACGGTCCAATTTGACACCTTAGGAATGCTCAGTTCTATGCATAGACAAGTTTTTCACGTTTCGTGCAATTTTGAATTTAACATGGTCTATTGGCTTCTTTACCTAACGAAACGTTGTCCAAAAGCTAAACTAGCAAGTTAAGACTTCTAAGAACACTAAATAGAGTATAACGGTCCAATTTGATGCCTTAGGAATGCTCAATTCTATGCATAGACAAGTTTTTCACGTTTCGTGCAATTTTGAACTTAACTTGGTGTATTGGCTTCTTTACCTAACGAAACGTTGTCCAAAAGGTAAACTAGAAAGTTAAGACTTCTAAGAACTCTAAATAGAGTATCACGGTCGAATTTGATGCCTTAGGAGTGCTCAATTCGATGCATAGACAAGTTTTTCATGTTTCGTGCAATTTTGAACTTAACTAGGTCTATTGGCTTCTTTACCTAACGAAACGTTGTCCAAAAGCTAAACTAGCAACTTAAGACTTCTAAGAACACTAAATAGAGTATAACGGTCCAATTTGACACCTTAGGAATGCTCAGTTCTATGCATAGACAAGTTTTTCACGTTTCGTGCAATTTTGAACTTAACATGGTCTATTGGCTTCTTTACCTAACGAAACGTTGTCCAAAAGCTAAACTAGCAAGTTAAGACTTCTAAGAACACTAAGTAGAGTATAACGGTCCAATTTGACACCTTAGGAATGCTCAGTTCTATGCATAGACAAGTTTTTCACGTTTCGTGCAATTTTGAACTTAACATGGTCTATTGGCTTCTTTACCTAACGAAACGTTGTCCAAAAGCTAAACTAGCAAGTTAAGACTTCTAAGAACACTAAGTAGAGTATAACGGTCCAATTTGACACCTTAGGAATGCTCAGTTCTATGCATAGACAAGTTTTTCACGTTTCGTGCAATTTTGAACTTAACATGGTCTATTGGCTTCTTTACCTAACGAAACGTTGTCCAAAAGCTAAACTAGCAAGTTAAGACTTCTAAGAACACTAAATAGAGTATAACGGTCCAATTTGATGCCTTAGGAATGCTCAATTCTATGCATAGACAAGTTTTTCACGTTTCGTGCAATTTTGAACTTAACTTGGTCTATTGGCTTCTTTGCCTAACGAAACGTTGTCCAAAAGGTAAACTAGAAAGTTAAGACTTTTAAGAACTCTAAATAGAGTATCACGGTCCAATTAGATGCCTTAGGAATGCTCAATTCGATGCATAGACAAGTTTTGCACGTTTCGTGCAATTTTGAACTTAACTTGGTCTATTGGCTTCTTTACCTAACGAAACGTTGTCCAAAAGCTAAACTAGCAAGTTAAGACTTCTAAGAACACTAAATAGAGTATAACGGTCCAATTTGATGCCTTAGGAATGCTCACTTCGATGCATAGACAAGTTTTTCACGTTTCCTGCAATTTTGAACTTAACATGGTCTATTGGCTTCTTTACCTAGCGAAACGTTGTCGAAAAGCTAAACTAGCAAGTTAAGACTTCTAAGAACACTAAATAGAGTATAACGGTCCAATTTGACACCTTAGGAATGCTCAGTTCTATGCATAGACAAGTTTTTCACGTTTCGTGCAATTTTGAACTTAACATGGTCTATTGGCTTCTTTACTTAACGAAACGTTGTCCAAAAGCTAAACTAGCAAGTTAAGACTTCAAAGAGCACTAAATAGAGTATAACGGTCCAATTTGACACCTTAGGAATGCTCAGTTCTATGCATAGACAAGTTGTTCACGTTTCGTGCAATTTTGAACTTAACATGGTCTATTGGCTTCTTTACCTAACGAAACGTTGTCCAAAAGCTAAACTAGCAAGTTAAGACTTCTAAGAACACTAAATAGAGTATAACGGTCCAATTTGATGCCTTAGGAATGCTCAATTCTATGCATAGACAAGTTTTTCACGTTTCGTGCAATTTTGAACTTAACTTGGTGTATTGGCTTCTTTACCTAACGAAACGTTGTCCAAAAGGTAAACTAGAAAGTTAAGACTTCTAAGAACTCTAAATAGAGTATCACGGTCCAATTTGATGCCTTAGGAATGCTCAATTCGATGCATAGACAAGTTTTGCACGTTTCGTGCAATTTTGAACTTAACTTGGTCTATTGGCTTCTTTACCTAACGAAACGTTGTCCAAAAGGTAAACTAGAAAGTTAAGACTTATAAGAACTCTAAATAGAGTATCACGATCGAATTTGATGCCTTAGGAATGCTCAATTCGATGCATAGACAAGTTTTTCACGTTTCGTGCAATTTTGAACTTAACATGGTCTATTGGCTTCTTTACCTAACGAAACGTTGTCCAAAAGCTAAACTAGCAAGTTAAGACTTCTAAGAACTCTAAATAGAGTATCACGGTCGAATTTGATGCCTTAGGAATGCTCAATTCGATGCATAGACAAGTTTTTCATGTTTCGTGCAATTTTGAACTTAACTTGGTCTATTGGCTTCTTTACCTAACGAAACGTTGTCCAAAAGGTAAACTAGAAAGTTAAGACTTATAAGAACTCTAAATAGAGTATCACGATCGAATTTGATGCCTTAGGAATGCTCAATTCGATGCATAGACAAGTTTTTCACGTTTCGTGCAATTTTGAACTTAACATGGTCTATTGGCTTCTTTACCTAACGAAACGTTGTCCAAAAGCTAAACTAGCAACTTAAGACTTCTAAGAACACTAAATAGAGTATAACGGTCCAATTTGATGCCTTAGGAATGCTCAATTCTATGCATAGACAAGTTTTTCACGTTTCGTGCAATTTTGAACTTAACTTGGTGTATTGGCTTCTCTACCTAACGAAACGTTGTCCAAAAGGTAAACTAGAAATTTAAGACTTCTAAGAACTCTAAATAGAGTATCACGGTCGAATTTGATGCCTTAGGAATGCTCAATTCGATGCATAGAAAAGTTTTTCATGTTTCGTGCAATTTTGAACTTAACTTGGTCTATTGGCTTCTTTACCTAACGAAACGTTGTCCAAAAGCTAAACTAGCAACTTAAGACTTCTAAGAACACTAAATAGAGTATAACGGTCCAATTTGACACCTTAGGAATGCTCAGTTCTATGCATAGACAAGTTTTTCACGTTTCGTGCAATTTTGAACTTAACATGGTCTATTGGCTTCTTTACCTAACGAAACGTTGTCCAAAAGCTAAACTAGCAAGTTAAGACTTCTAAGAACACTAAGTAGAGTATAACGGTCCAATTTGACACCTTAGGAATGCTCAGTTCTATGCATAGACAAGTTTTTCACGTTTCGTGCAATTTTGAACTTAACATGGTCTATTGGCTTCTTTACCTAACGAAACGTTGTCCAAAAGCTAAACTAGCAAGTTAAGACTTCTAAGAACACTAAATAGAGTATAACGGTCCAATTTGATGCCTTAGGAATGCTCAATTCTATGCATAGACAAGTTTTTCACGTTTCGTGCAATTTTGAACTTAACTTGGTCTATTGGCTTCTTTGCCTAACGAAACGTTGTCCAAAAGGTAAACTAGAAAGTTAAGACTTTTAAGAACTCTAAATAGAGTATCACGGTCCAATTTGATGCCTTAGGAATGCTCAATTCGATGCATAGACAAGTTTTGCACGTTTCGTGCAATTTTGAACTTAACTTGGTCTATTGGCTTCTTTACCTAACGAAACGTTGTCCAAAAGGTAAACTAGAAAGTTAAGACTTATAAGAACTCTAAATAGAGTATCACGATCGAATTTGATGCCTTAGGAATGCTCATTCGATGCATAGACAAGTTTTTCACGTTTCGTGCAATTTTGAACTTAACATGGTCTATTGGCTTCTTTACCTAACGAAACGTTGTCCAAAAGCTAAACTAGCAAGTTAAGACTTCTAAGAACACTAAATAGAGTATAACGGTCCAATTTGATGCCTTAGGAATGCTCACTTCGATGCATAGACAAGTTTTTCACGTTTCCTGCAATTTTGAACTTAACTTGGTCTATTGGCTTCTTTACCTAACGAAACGTTGTCCAAAAGCTAAACTAGCAAGTTAAGACTTCTAAGAACACTAAATAGAGTATAAAGGTCCAATTTGACACCTTAGGAATGCTCAGTTCTATGCATAGACAAGTTTTTCACGTTTCGTGCAATTTTGAACTTAACATGGTCTATTGGCTTCTTTACCTAACGAAACGTTGTCCAAAAGCTAAACTAGCAAGTTAAGACTTCAAAGAGCACTAAATAGAGTATAACGGTCCAATTTGACACCTTAGGAATGCTCAGTTCTATGCATAGACAAGTTGTTCACGTTTCGTGCAATTTTGAACTTAACATGGTCTATTGGCTTCTTTACCTAACGAAACGTTGTCCAAAAGCTAAACTAGCAAGTTAAGACTTCTAAGAACACTAAATAGAGTATAACGGTCCAATTTGATGCCTTAGGAATGCTCAATTCTATGCATAGACAAGTTTTTCACGTTTCGTGCAATTTTGAACTTAACTTGGTGTATTGGCTTCTTTACCTAACGAAACGTTGTCCAAAAGCTAAACTAGCAACTTAAGACTTCTAAGAACACTAAATAGAGTATAACGGTCCAATTTGACACCTTAGGAATGCTCAGTTCTATGCATAGACAAGTTTTTCACGTTTCGTGCAATTTTGAATTTAACATGGTCTATTGGCTTCTTTACCTAACGAAACGTTGTCCAAAAGCTAAACTAGCAAGTTAAGACTTCTAAGAACACTAAATAGAGTATAACGGTCCAATTTGATGCCTTAGGAATGCTCAATTCTATGCATAGACAAGTTTTTCACGTTTCGTGCAATTTTGAACTTAACTTGGTGTATTGGCTTCTTTACCTAACGAAACGTTGTCCAAAAGGTAAACTAGAAAGTTAAGACTTCTAAGAACTCTAAATAGAGTATCACGGTCGAATTTGATGCCTTAGGAGTGCTCAATTCGATGCATAGACAAGTTTTTCATGTTTCGTGCAATTTTGAACTTAACTTGGTCTATTTACTTCTTTACCTAACGAAACGTTGTCCAAAAGCTAAACTAGCAACTTAAGACTTCTAAGAACACTAAATAGAGTATAACGGTCCAATTTGACACCTTAGGAATGCTCAGTTCTATGCATAGACAAGTTTTTCACGTTTCGTGCAATTTTGAACTTAACATGGTCTATTGGCTTCTTTACCTAACGAAACGTTGTCCAAAAGCTAAACTAGCAAGTTAAGACTTCTAAGAACACTAAGTAGAGTATAACGGTCCAATTTGACACCTTAGGAATGCTCAGTTCTATGCATAGACAAGTTTTTCACGTTTCGTGCAATTTTGAACTTAAAATGGTCTATTGGCTTCTTTACCTAACGAAACGTTGTCCAAAAGCTAAACTAGCAAGTTAAGACTTCTAAGAACACTAAGTAGAGTATAACGGTCCAATTTGACACCTTAGGAATGCTCAGTTCTATGCATAGACAAGTTTTTCACGTTTCGTGCAATTTTTAACTTAACATGGTCTATTGGCTTCTTTACCTAACGAAACGTTGTCCAAAAGCTAAACTAGCAAGTTAAGACTTCTAAGAACACTAAATAGAGTATAACGGTCCAATTTGATGCCTTAGGAATGCTCAATTCTATGCATAGACAAGTTTTTCACGTTTCGTGCAATTTTGAACTTAACTTGGTCTATTGGCTTCTTTGCCTAACGAAACGTTGTCCAAAAGGTAAACTAGAAAGTTAAGACTTTTAAGAACTCTAAATAGAGTATCACGGTCCAATTAGATGCCTTAGGAATGCTCAATTCGATGCATAGACAAGTTTTGCACGTTTCGTGCAATTTTGAACTTAACTTGGTCTATTGGCTTCTTTACCTAACGAAACGTTGTCCAAAAGCTAAACTAGCAAGTTAAGACTTCTAAGAACACTAAATAGAGTATAACGGTCCAATTTGATGCCTTAGGAATGCTCACTTCGATGCATAGACAAGTTTTTCACGTTTCCTGCAATTTTGAACTTAACTTGGTCTATTGGCTTCTTTACCTAACGAAACGTTGTCCAAAAGCTAAACTAGCAAGTTAAGACTTCTAAGAACACTAAATAGAGTATAACGGTCCAATTTGACACCTTAGGAATGCTCAGTTCTATGCATAGACAAGTTTTTCACGTTTCGTGCAATTTTGAACTTAACATGGTCTATTGGCTTCTTTACCTAACGAAACGTTGTCCAAAAGCTAAACTAGCAAGTTAAGACTTCAAAGAGCACTAAATAGAGTATAACGGTCCAATTTGACACCTTAGGAATGCTCAGTTCTATGCATAGACAAGTTGTTCACGTTTCGTGCAATTTTGAACTTAACATGGTCTATTGGCTTCTTTACCTAACGAAACGTTGTCCAAAAGCTAAACTAGCAAGTTAAGACTTCTAAGAACACTAAATAGAGTATAACGGTCCAATTTGATGCCTTAGGAATGCTCAATTCTATGCATAGACAAGTTTTTCACGTTTCGTGCAATTTTGAACTTAACTTGGTGTATTGGCTTCTTTACCTAACGAAACGTTGTCCAAAAGGTAAACTAGAAAGTTAAGACTTCTAAGAACTCTAAATAGAGTATCACGGTCGAATTTGATGCCTTAGGAATGCTCAATTCGATGCATAGACAAGTTTTTCATGTTTCATGCAATTTTGAACTTAACTTGGTCTATTGGCTTCTTTACCTAACGAAACATTGTCCAAAAGCTAAACTAGCAACTTAAGACTTCTAAGAACACTAAATAGAGTATAACGGTCCAATTTGACACCTTAGGAATGCTCAGTTCTATGCATAGACAAGTTTTTCACGTTTCGTGCAATTTTGAATTTAACATGGTCTATTGGCTTCTTTACCTAACGAAACGTTGTCCAAAAGCTAAACTAGCAAGTTAAGACTTCTAAGAACACTAAATAGAGTATAACGGTCCAATTTGATGCCTTAGGAATGCTCAATTCTATGCATAGACAAGTTTTTCACGTTTCGTGCAATTTTGAACTTAACTTGGTGTATTGGCTTCTTTACCTAACGAAACGTTGTCCAAAAGGTAAACTAGAAAGTTAAGACTTCTAAGAACTCTAAATAGAGTATCACGGTCGAATTTGATGCCCTAGGAGTGCTCAATTCGATGCATAGACAAGTTTTTCATGTTTCGTGCAATTTTGAACTTAACTTGGTCTATTGGCTTCTTTACCTAACGAAACGTTGTCCAAAAGCTAAACTAGCAACTTAAGACTTCTAAGAACACTAAATAGAGTATAACGGTCCAATTTGACACCTTAGGAATGCTCAGTTCTATGCATAGACAAGTTTTTCACGTTTCGTGCAATTTTGAACTTAACATGGTCTATTGGCTTCTTTACCTAACGAAACGTTGTCCAAAAGCTAAACTAGCAAGTTAAGACTTCTAAGAACACTAAGTAGAGTATAACGGTCCAATTTGACACCTTAGGAATGCTCAGTTCTATGCATAGACAAGTTTTTCACGTTTCGTGCAATTTTGAACTTAACATGGTCTATTGGCTTCTTTACCTAACGAAACGTTGTCCAAAAGCTAAACTAGCAAGTTAAGACTTCTAAGAACACTAAATAGAGTATAACGGTCCAATTTGATGCCTTAGGAATGCTCAATTCTATGCATAGACAAGTTTTTCACGTTTCGTGCAATTTTGAACTTAACTTGGTCTATTGGCTTCTTTGCCTAACGAAACGTTGTCCAAAAGGTAAACTAGAAAGTTAAGACTTTAAGAACTCTAAATAGAGTATCACGGTCCAATTTGATGCCTTAGGAATGCTCAATTCGATGCATAGACAAGTTTTGCACGTTTCGTGCAATTTTGAACTTAACTTGGTCTATTGGCTTCTTTACCTAACGAAACGTTGTCCAAAAGGTAAACTAGAAAGTTAAGACTTATAAGAACTCTAAATAGAGTATCACGATCGAATTTGATGCCTTAGGAATGCTCAATTCGATGCATAGACAAGTTTTTCACGTTTCGTGCAATTTTGAACTTAACATGGTCTATTGGCTTCTTTACCTAACGAAACGTTGTCCAAAAGCTAAACTAGCAAGTTAAGACTTCTAAGAACTCTAAATAGAGTATCACGGTCGAATTTGATGCCTTAGGAATGCTCAATTCGATGCATAGACAAGTTTTTCACGTTTCGTGCAATTTTGAACTTAACTTGGTCTATTGGCTTCTTTACCTAACGAAACGTTGTCCAAAAGCTAAACTAGCAAGTTAAGACTTCTAAGAACACTAAATAGAGTATAACGGTCCAATTTGACACCTTAGGAATGCTCAGTTCTATGCATAGACAAGTTTTTCACGTTTCGTGCAATTTTGAACTTAACATGGTCTATTGGCTTCTTTACCTAACGAAACGTCGTCCAAAAGCTAAACTAGCAAGTTAAGACTTCAAAGAACACTAAATAGAGTATAACGGTCCAATTTGACACCTTAGGAATGCTCAGTTCTATGCATAGACAAGTTGTTCACGTTTCGTGCAATTTTGAACTTAACATGGTCTATTGGCTTCTTTACCTAACGAAACGTTGTCCAAAAGCTAAACTAGCAAGTTAAGACTTCTAAGAACACTAAATAGAGTATAACGGTCCAATTTGATGCCTTAGGAATGCTCAATTCGATGCATAGACAAGTTTTTCATGTTTCGTGCAATTTTGAACTTAACTTGGTGTATTGGCTTCTTTACCTAACGAAACGTTGTCCAAAAGGTAAACTAGAAAGTTAAGACTTCTAAGAACTCTAAATAGAGTATCACGGTCGAATTTGATGCCTTAGGAGTGCTCAATTCGATGCATAGACAAGTTTTTCATGTTTCGTGCAATTTTGAACTTAACTTGGTCTATTGGCTTCTTTACCTAACGAAACGTTGTCCAAAAGCTAAACTAGCAACTTAAGACTTCTAAGAACACTAAATAGAGTATAACGGTCCAATTTGACACCTTAGGAATGCTCAGTTCTATGCATAGACAAGTTTTTCACGTTTCGTGCAATTTTGAACTTAACATGGTCTATTGGCTTCTTTACCTAACGAAACGTTGTCCAAAAGCTAAACTAGCAAGTTAAGACTTCTAAGAACACTAAGTAGAGTATAATGGTCCAATTTGACACCTTAGGAATGCTCAGTTCTATGCATAGACAAGTTTTTCACGTTTCGTGCAATTTTGAACTTAACATGGTCTATTGGCTTCTTTACCTAACGAAACGTTGTCCAAAAGCTAAACTAGCAAGTTAAGACTTCTAAGAACACTAAATAGAGTATAACGGTCCAATTTGATGCCTTAGGAATGCTCAATTCTATGCATAGACAAGTTTTTCACGTTTCGTGCAATTTTGAACTTAACTTGGTCTATTGGCTTCTTTGCCTAACAAAACGTTGTCCAAAAGGTAAACTAGAAAGTTAAGACTTTTAAGAACTCTAAATAGAGGTATCACGGTCCAATTTGATGCCTTAGGAATGCTCAATTCGATGCATAGACAAGTTTTGCACGTTTCGTGCAATTTTGAACTTAACTTGGTCTATTGGCTTCTTTACCTAACGAAACGTTGTCCAAAAGGTAAACTAGAAAGTTAAGACTTATAAGAACTCTAAATAGAGTATCACGGATCGAATTTGATGCCTTAGGAATGCTCAATTCGATGCATAGACAAGTTTTTCACGTTTCGTGCAATTTTGAACTTAACATGGTCTATTGGCTTCTTTACCTAACGAAACGTTGTCCAAAAGCTAAACTAGCAAGTTAAGACTTCTAAGAACTCTAATAGAGTATCACGGTCGAATTTGATGCCTTAGGAATGCTCAATTCGATGCATAGACAAGTTTTTCACGTTTCGTGCAATTTTGAACTTAACTTGGTCTATTGGCTTCTTTACCTAACGAAACGTTGTCCAAAAGCTAAACTAGCAAGTTAAGACTTCTAAGAACACTAAATAGAGTATAACGGTCCAATTTGACACCTTAGGAATGCTCAGTTCTATGCATAGACAAGTTTTTCACGTTTCGTGCAATTTTGAACTTAACATGGTCTATTGGCTTCTTTACCTAACGAAACGTCGTCCAAAAGCTAAACTAGCAAGTTAAGACTTCAAAGAACACTAAATAGAGTATAACGGTCCAATTTGACACCTTAGGAATGCTCAGTTCTATGCATAGACAAGTTGTTCACGTTTCGTGCAATTTTGAACTTAACATGGTCTATTGGCTTCTTTACCTAACGAAACGTTGTCCAAAAGCTAAACTAGCAAGTTAAGACTTCTAAGAACACTAAATAGAGTATAACGGTCCAATTTGATGCCTTAGGAATGCTCAATTCGATGCATAGACAAGTTTTTCATGTTTCGTGCAATTTTGAACTTAACTTGGTGTATTGGCTTCTTTACCTAACGAAACGTTGTCCAAAAGGTAAACTAGAAAGTTAAGACTTCTAAGAACTCTAAATAGAGTATCACGGTCCGAATTTGATGCCCTTAGGAATGCTCAATTCGATGCATAGACAAGTTTTTCACGTTTCGTGCAATTTTGAACTTAACATGGTCTATTGGCTTCTTTACCTAACGAAACGTTGTCCAAAAGCTAAACTAGCAAGTTAAGACTTCTAAGAACACTAAATAGAGTATAACGGTCCAATTTGATGCCTTAGGAATGCTCACTTCGATGCATAGACAAGGTTTTTCACGTTTCGTCCAATTTTGAACTTAACTTGGTGTATTGGCTTCTTTACCTAACGAAACATTGTCCAAAAGGTAAACTAGAAAGTTAAGACTTCTAAGAACTCTAAATAGAGTATCACGGTCGAATTTGATGCCTTAGGAATGCTCAATTCGATGCATAGACAAGTTTTTCATGTTTCGTGCAATTTTGAACTTAACTTGGTCTATTGGCTTCTTTACCTAACGAAACGTTGTCCAAAAGCTAAACTAGCAACTTAAGACTTCTAAGAACACTAAATAGAGTATAACGGTCCAATTTGACACCTTAGGAATGCTCAGTTCTATGCATAGACAAGTTTTTCACGTTTCGTGCAATTTTGAACTTAACATGGTCTATTGGCTTCTTTACCTAACGAAATGTTGTCCAAAAGCTAAACTAGCAAGTTAAGACTTCTAAGAACACTAAATAGAGTATAACGGTCCAATTTGATGCCTTAGGAATGCTCAATTCTATGCATAGACAAGTTTTTCACGTTTCGTGCAATTTTGAACTTAACTTGGTGTATTGGCTTCTTTACCTAACGAAACGTTGTCCAAAGGTAAACTAGAAAGTTAAGACTTCTAAGAACCTAAATAGAGTATCACGGTCGAATTTGATGCCTTAGGAATGCTCAATTCGATGCATAGACAAGTTTTTCACGTTTCGTGCAATTTTGAACTTAACATGGTCTATTGGCTTCTTTACCTAACGAAACGTTGTCCAAAAGCTAAACTAGCAAGTTAAGACTTCTAAGAACACTAAATAGAGTATAACGGTCCAATTTGATGCCTTAGGAATGCTCACTTTCTATGCATAGACAAGGTTTTTCACGTTTCGTCCAATTTTGAACTTAACTTGGTGTATTGGCTTCTTTACCTAACGAAACAGTTGTCCAAAAGGTAAACTAGAAAGTTAAGACTTCTAAGAACATCTAAATAGAGTATCACGGTAGAATTTGATGCCTTAGGAATGCTCAATTCGATGCATAGACAAGTTTTTCATGTTTCGTGCAATTTTGAACTTAACTTGGTCTATTGGCTTCTTTACCTAACGAAACGTTGTCCAAAAGCTAAACTTGCAACTTAAGACTTCTAAGAACACTAAATAGAGTATAACGTCCAATTTGACACCTTAGGAATGCTCAGTTCTATGCATAGACAAGTTTTTCACGTTTCGTGCAATTTTGAACTTAACTTGGTCTACTGGCTTCTTTACCTAACGAAACGTTGTCCAAAAGCTAAAATAGCAAGTTAAGACTTCTAAGAACACTAAATAGAGTATAACAGGTCCAATTTGATGCCTTAGGAATGCTCACTTCTATGCCATAGACAAGTTTTTCACGTTTCGTGCAATTTTGAACTTAACATTGGTCTATTGGCTTCTTTACCTAACGAAACGTTGTCCAAAAGCTAAACTAGCAAGTTAAGACTTCTAAGAACTCTAATAGAGTATCACGGTCGAATTTGATGCCTTAGGAATGCTCAATTCGATGCATAGACAAGTTTTTCACGTTTCGTGCAATTTTGAACTTAACATTGGTCTATTGGCTTCTTTACCTAACGAAAACGTTGTCCAAAAGCTAAACTAGCAAGTTAAGACTTCTAAGAACACTAAATAGAGTCTATAACGGTCCAATTTGACACCTTAGGAATGCTCAGTTCTATGCATAGACAAGTTTTTCACGTTTCGTGCAATTTGAAACTTAACATGGTCTATTGGCTTCTTTACCTAACGAAACGTTGTCCAAAAGCTAAACTAGCAAGTTAAGACTTCTAAGAACACTAAATAGAGTATAACGGTCCAATTTGACACCTTAGGAATGCTCAGTTCTATGCATAGACAAGTTGTTCACGTTTTCGTGCAATTTTGAACTTAACATGGTCTATTGGCTTCTTTACCTAACGAAACGTTGTCCAAAAGGCTAAACTAGCAAGTTAAGACTTCTAAGAACACTAAATAGAGTATAACTGTCCAATTTGATGCCTTAGGAATGCTCAATTCGATGCATAGACAAGTTTTTCACGTTTTCGTGCAATTTTGAACTTAACTTGGTGTATTGGCTTCTTTACCTAACGAAACGTTGTCCAAAAGGTAAACTAGAAAGTTAAGACTTCTAAGAACTCTAAATAGAGTATCACGGTCGAATTTGATGCCTTAGGAATGCTCAATTCGATGCATAGACAAGTTTTTCATGTTTCGTGCAATTTTGAACTTAACTTGGTCTATTGGCTTCTTTACCTAACGAAACGTTGTCCAAAAGCTAAACTAGCAACTTAAGACTTCTAAGAACACTAAATAGAGTATAACGGTCCAATTTGACACCTTAGGAATGCTCAGTTCTATGCATAGACAAGTTTTTCACGTTTCGTGCAATTTTGAACTTAACATGGTCTATTGGCTTCTTTACCTAACGAAACGTTGTTCAAAAGCTAAACTAGCAAGTTAAGACTTCTAAGAACACTAAAGAGAGTATAACGGTCCAATTTGATGCCTTAGGAATGCTCAATTCTATGCATAGACAAGTTTTTCACGTTTCGTGCAATTTTGAACTTAACTTGGTGTATTGGCTTCTTTACCTAACGAAACGTTGTCCAAAAGGTAAACTAGAAAGTTAAGACTTCTAAGAACTCTAAATAGAGTATCACGGTCGAATTTGATGCCTTAGGAATGCTCAATTCGATGCATAGACAAGTTTTTCACGTTTCGTGCAATTTTGAACTTAACATGGTCTATTGGCTTCTTTACCTAACGAAACGTTGTCCAAAAGCTAAACTAGCAAGTTAAGACTTCTAAGAACACTAAATAGAGTATAACGGTCCAATTTGATGCCTTAGGAATGCTCACATTCAGTGCATAGACAAGGTTTTTCACGTTTCGTGCAATTTTGAACTTAACATTGGTGTATTGGCTTCTTTACCTAACGAAACGTTGTCCAAAAAGGTAAACTAGCAAGTTAAGACTTCTAAGAACTCTAAATAGAGTATCACGGTAGAATTTGACTAGCCTTAGGAATGCTCAAGTTCGATGCATAGACAAGTTTTTCACGTTTCGTGCAATTTTGAACTTAACATGGTCTATTGGCTTCTTTACCTAACGAAACGTTGTCCAAAAGCTAAACTAGCAAGTTAAGACTTCAAAGAACACTAAATAGAGTATAACGGTCCAATTTGACACCTTAGGAATGCTCAGTTCTATGCATAGACAAGTTGTTCACGTTTCGTGCAATTTTGAACTTAACATGGTCTATTGGCTTCTTTACCTAACGAAACGTTGTCCAAAAGCTAAACTAGCAAGTTAAGACTTCTAAGAACACTAAATAGAGTATAACGGTCCAATTTGATGCCTTAGGAATGCTCAATTCGATGCATAGACAAGTTTTTCATGTTTCGTGCAATTTTGAACTTAACTTGGTCTACTGGCTTCTTTACCTAACGAAACGTTGTCCAAAAGCTAAACTTGCAACTTAAGACTTCTAAGAACACTAAATAGAGTATAACGTCCAATTTGACACCTTAGGAATGCTCAGTTCTATGCATAGACAAGTTTTTCACGTTTCGTGCAATTTTGAACTTAACATGGTCTATTGGCTTCTTTACCTAACGAAACGTTGTCCAAAAGCTAAAATAGCAAGTTAAGACTTCTAAGAACACTAAATAGAGTATAACAGTCCAATTTGATGCCTTAAGAATGCTCACTTCTATCCATAGACAAGTTTTTCACGTTTCGTGCAATTTTGAACTTAACTTGGTCTATTGGCTTCTTTACCTAACGAAACGTTGTCCAAAAGGTAAACAAGAAAGTTAAGACTTCTAAGAACTCTAAATAGAGTATCACGGTCGAATTTGATGCCTTAGGAATGCTCAATTCGATGCATAGACAAGTTTTTCACGTTTCGTGCAATTTTGAACTTAACATGGTCTATTGGCTTCTTTACCTAACGAAACGTTGTCCAAAAGCTAAACTAGCAAGTTAAGACTTCTAAGAACACTAAATAGAGTATAACGGTCCAATTTGATACCTTAGGAACTGCTCACTTCGATGCATAGACAAGTTTTTCACGTTTCGTCCAATTTTGAACTTAACTTGGTCTATTGGCTTCTTTACCTAACGAAACGTTGTCCAAAAGCTAAACTAGCAAGTTAAGACTTCTAAGAACACTAAATAGAGTATAACGGTCCAATTTGACACCTTAGGAATGCTCAGTTCTATGCATAGACAAGTTGTTCACGTTTCGTGCAATTTTGAACTTAACATGGTCTATTGGCTTCTTTACCTAACGAAACGTTGTCCAAAAGCTAAACTAGCAAGTTAAGACTTCTAAGAACACTAAATAGAGTATAACGGTCCAATTTGATGCCTTAGGAATGCTCAATTCTATGCATAGACAAGTTTTTCACGTTTCGTGCAATTTTGAACTTAACTTGGTGTATTGGCTTCTTTACCTAACGAAACGTTGTCCAAAAGGTAAACTAGAAAGTTAAGACTTCTAAGAACTCTAAATAGAGTATCACGGTCGAATTTGATGCCTTAGGAATGCTCAATTCGATGCATAGACAAGTTTTTCATGTTTCGTGCAATTTTGAACTTAACTTGGTCTATTGGCTTCTTTACCTAACGAAACGTTGTCCAAAAGCTAAACTAGCAACTTAAGACTTCTAAGAACACTAAATAGAGTATAACGGTCCAATTTGATGCCTTAGGAATGCTCACTTCGATGCATAGACAAGTTTTTCACGTTTCCTGCAATTTTGAACTTAACTTGGTCTATTGGCTTCTTTACCTAACGAAACGTTGTCCAAAAGCTAAACTAAGCAAGTTAAGACTTCTAAGAACACTAAATAGAGTATAACGGTCCAATTTTGACACCTTAGGAATGCTCAGTTCTATGCATAGACAAGTTTTTTCACGTTTCGTGCAATTTTGAACTTAACATGGTCTATTGGCTTCTTTACCTAACGAAACCGTTGTCCAAATAGTGAAAACTAGAAGTTAAGACTTCTAAGAACACTAAATAGAGTATAACGGTCCAATTTGAACCTTAGGAATGCTCAGTTCTATGCATAGACAAGTTTTTTCACGTTTCGTGTAATTTTGAACTTAACATGGTGTATTGGCTACTTTACCTAACGAAACGTTGTCCAAAGGTAAACTAGAAAGTTAAGACTTCTAAGAACATCTAAATAGAGTATCAACGGTCCGAATTTGATGCCCTAGGAGTGCTCAATTCGATGCATAGACAAGTTTTTCAATGTTTCGTGCAATTTGAACTTAACTTGGTGCTAATTGGCTTCTTTACCTAACGAAACGTTGTCCAAAGGCTAAACTAGCAACTTAAGACTTCTAAGAACTCTAAATAGAGTATCACGGTCGCAATTTGATGCCTTAGGAATGCTCAATTCGATGCATAGACAAGTTTTTCACGTTTCGTGCAATTTTGAACTTAACATTGGTCTATTGCTTCTTTACCTAACGAAACGTTGTCCAAAAGCTAAACTAGAAAGTTAAGACTTATAAGAACATCTAAATAGAGTATAACGGTCCAATTTGACACCTTAGGAATGCTCAGTTCTATGCATAGACAAGTTTTTCACGTTTCGTGCAATTTTGAACTTAAACATGGTCTATTGGCTTCTTTACCTAACGAAACGTTGTCCAAAAGCTAAACTAGCAAGTTAAGACTTCTAAGAACACTAAATAGAGTATAACGGTCCAATTTGATGCCTTAGGAATGCTCACTTCGATGCATAGACAAGTTTTTCACGTTTCGTGCAATTTTGAAACTTAACTGGTCTATTGGCTTCTTTACCTAACGAAACGTTGTCCAAAAGCTAAACTAGCAAGTTAAGACTTCTAAGAACACTAAATAGAGTATAACGGTCCAATTTGACACCTTAGGAATGCTCAAGTTCTATGCCTAGACAAGTTTTTTCACGTTTCGTGCAATTTTGAAACTTAACATGGTCTATTGGCTTCTTTACCTAACGAAACGTTGTCCAAAAGCTAAACTAGCAAGTTAAGACTTCTAAGAACACTAAATAGAGTATAACGGTCCAATTTGATGCCTTAGGAATGCTCAATTCTATGCATAGACAAGTTTTTCACGTTTCGTGCAATTTTGAACTTAACATGGTCTATTGGCTTCTTTACCTAACGAAACGTTGTCCAAAAGGCTAACACTAGCAAGTTAAGACTTCTAAGAACACTAAATAGAGTATAACGGTCCAATTTGACTGCCTTAGGAATGCTCAATTCTATGCATAGACAAGTTTTTCACGTTTCGTGCAATTTTGAACTTAACATGGTCTATTGGCTTCTTTACCTAACGAAACGTTGTCCAAAAGCTAAACTAGCAAGTTAAGACTTCTAAGAACATCTAAATAGAGTATACACGGTCCAATTTGATACCTTAGGACTGCTTAATTTCGATGCCTAGACAAGTTTTTCATGTTTCGTAGCAATTTTGAACTTAACTTGGTCTATTGGCTTCTTTACCTAACGAAACCGTTTGTTCCAAAAGCTAAACTAGCAAGCTTAAGACTTCCTAAGAACACTAAATAGAGTATAACGGTCCAATTTGGACACCTTAGGAATGCTCAGTTCTATGCATAGACAAGTTTTTCACGTTTCGTGCAATTTTGAACTTAACATGGTCTATTGGCTTCTTTACCTAACGAAACGTTGTCCAAAAAGCTAAACTAGCAAGTTAAGACTTCTAAGAACACTAAATAGAGTATAACGGTCCAATTTGATGCCTTAGGAATGCTCAATTCTATGCATAGACAAGTTTTTCACGTTTCGTGCAATTTTGAACTTAACTTGGTCTATTGGCTTCTTTACCTAACGAAACGTTGTCCAAAAGCTAAACTAGCAAGTTAAGACTTCTAAGAACACTAAATAGAGTATAACGGTCCAATTTGATGCCTTAGGAATGCTCAATTCTGCATAGACAAGTTTTTCACGTTTCGTGCAATTTTGAACTTAACTTGGTCTATTGGCTTCTTTACCTAACGAAACGTTGTCCAAAAGCTAAACTAGCAAGTTAAGACTTCTAAGAACACTAAATAGAGTATAACGGTCCAATTTGATGCCTTAGGAATGCTCAATTCTATGCATAGACAAGTTTTTCACGTTTCGTGCAATTTTGAACTTAACTTGGTCTATTGGCTTCTTTACCTAACGAAACGTTGTCCAAAAGCTAAACTAGCAAGTTAAGACTTCTAAGAACACTAAATAGAGTATAACGGTCCAATTTGATGCCTTAGGAATGCTCAATTCTATGCATAGACAAGTTTTTCACGTTTCGTGCAATTTTGAACTTAACTTGGTCTATTGGCTTCTTTACCTAACGAAACGTTGTCCAAAAGCTAAACTAGCAAGTTAAGACTTCTAAGAACACTAAATAGAGTATAACGGTCCAATTTGATGCCTTAGGAATGCTCAATTCTATGCATAGACAAGTTTTTCACGTTTCGTGCAATTTTGAACTTAACTTGGTCTATTGGCTTCTTTACCTAACGAAACGTTGTCCAAAAGCTAAACTAGCAAGTTAAGACTTCTAAGAACACTAAATAGAGTATAACGGTCCAATTTGATGCCTTAGGAATGCTCAATTCTATGCATAGACAAGTTTTTCACGTTTCGTGCAATTTTGAACTTAACTTGGTCTATTGGCTTCTTTACCTAACGAAACGTTGTCCAAAAGCTAAACTAGCAAGTTAAGACTTCTAAGAACACTAAATAGAGTATAACGGTCCAATTTGATGCCTTAGGAATGCTCAATTCTATGCATAGACAAGTTTTTCACGTTTCGTGCAATTTTGAACTTAACTTGGTCTATTGGCTTCTTTACCTAACGAAACGTTGTCCAAAAGCTAAACTAGCAAGTTAAGACTTCTAAGAACACTAAATAGAGTATAACGGTCCAATTTGATGCCTTAGGAATGCTCAATTCTATGCATAGACAAGTTTTTCACGTTTCGTGCAATTTTGAACTTAACTTGGTCTATTGGCTTCTTTACCTAACGAAACGTTGTCCAAAAGCTAAACTAGCAAGTTAAGACTTCTAAGAACACTAAATAGAGTATAACGGTCCAATTTGATGCCTTAGGAATGCTCAATTCTATGCATAGACAAGTTTTTCACGTTTCGTGCAATTTTGAACTTAACTTGGTCTATTGGCTTCTTTACCTAACGAAACGTTGTCCAAAAGCTAAACTAGCAAGTTAAGACTTCTAAGAACACTAAATAGAGTATAACGGTCCAATTTGATGCCTTAGGAATGCTCAATTCTATGCATAGACAAGTTTTTCACGTTTCGTGCAATTTTGAACTTAACTTGGTCTATTGGCTTCTTTACCTAACGAAACGTTGTCCAAAAGCTAAACTAGCAAGTTAAGACTTCTAAGAACACTAAATAGAGTATAACGGTCCAATTTGATGCCTTAGGAATGCTCAATTCTATGCATAGACAAGTTTTTCACGTTTCGTGCAATTTTGAACTTAACTTGGTCTATTGGCTTCTTTACCTAACGAAACGTTGTCCAAAAGCTAAACTAGCAAGTTAAGACTTCTAAGAACACTAAATAGAGTATAACGGTCCAATTTGATGCCTTAGGAATGCTCAATTCTATGCATAGACAAGTTTTTCACGTTTCGTGCAATTTTGAACTTAACTTGGTCTATTGGCTTCTTTACCTAACGAAACGTTGTCCAAAAGCTAAACTAGCAAGTTAAGACTTCTAAGAACACTAAATAGAGTATAACGGTCCAATTTGATGCCTTAGGAATGCTCAATTCTATGCATAGACAAGTTTTTCACGTTTCGTGCAATTTTGAACTTAACTTGGTCTATTGGCTTCTTTACCTAACGAAACGTTGTCCAAAAGCTAAACTAGCAAGTTAAGACTTCTAAGAACACTAAATAGAGTATAACGGTCCAATTTGATGCCTTAGGAATGCTCAATTCTATGCATAGACAAGTTTTTCACGTTTCGTGCAATTTTGAACTTAACTTGGTCTATTGGCTTCTTTACCTAACGAAACGTTGTCCAAAAGCTAAACTAGCAAGTTAAGACTTCTAAGAACACTAAATAGAGTATAACGGTCCAATTTGATGCCTTAGGAATGCTCAATTCTATGCATAGACAAGTTTTTCACGTTTCGTGCAATTTTGAACTTAACTTGGTCTATTGGCTTCTTTACCTAACGAAACGTTGTCCAAAAGCTAAACTAGCAAGTTAAGACTTCTAAGAACACTAAATAGAGTATAACGGTCCAATTTGATGCCTTAGGAATGCTCAATTCTATGCATAGACAAGTTTTTCACGTTTCGTGCAATTTTGAACTTAACTTGGTCTATTGGCTTCTTTACCTAACGAAACGTTGTCCAAAAGCTAAACTAGCAAGTTAAGACTTCTAAGAACACTAAATAGAGTATAACGGTCCAATTTGATGCCTTAGGAATGCTCAATTCTATGCATAGACAAGTTTTTCACGTTTCGTGCAATTTTGAACTTAACTTGGTCTATTGGCTTCTTTACCTAACGAAACGTTGTCCAAAAGCTAAACTAGCAAGTTAAGACTTCTAAGAACACTAAATAGAGTATAACGGTCCAATTTGATGCCTTAGGAATGCTCAATTCTATGCATAGACAAGTTTTTCACGTTTCGTGCAATTTTGAACTTAACTTGGTCTATTGGCTTCTTTACCTAACGAAACGTTGTCCAAAAGCTAAACTAGCAAGTTAAGACTTCTAAGAACACTAAATAGAGTATAACGGTCCAATTTGATGCCTTAGGAATGCTCAATTCTATGCATAGACAAGTTTTTCACGTTTCGTGCAATTTTGAACTTAACTTGGTCTATTGGCTTCTTTACCTAACGAAACGTTGTCCAAAAGCTAAACTAGCAAGTTAAGACTTCTAAGAACACTAAATAGAGTATAACGGTCCAATTTGACCTTAGGAATGCTCAATTCTATGCATAGACAAGTTTTTCACGTTTCGTGCAATTTTGAACTTAACTTGGTCTATTGGCTTCTTTACCTAACGAAACGTTGTCCAAAAGCTAAACTAGCAAGTTAAGACTTCTAAGAACACTAAATAGAGTATAACGGTCCAATTTGACCTTAGGAATGCTCAATTCTATGCATAGACAAGTTTTTCACGTTTCGTGCAATTTTGAACTTAACTTGGTCTATTGGCTTCTTTACCTAACGAAACGTTGTCCAAAAGCTAAACTAGCAAGTTAAGACTTCTAAGAACACTAAATAGAGTATAACGGTCCAATTTGATGCCTTAGGAATGCTCAATTCGATGCATAGACAAGTTTTTCACGTTTCGTGCAATTTTGAACTTAACTTGGTCTATTGGCTTCTTTACCTAACGAAACGTTGTCCAAAAGCTAAACTAGCAAGTTAAGACTTCTAAGAACACTAAATAGAGTATACGGTCCAATTTGATGCCTTAGGAATGCTCAATTCTATGCATAGACAAGTTTTTCACGTTTCGTGCAATTTTGAACTTAACTTGGTCTATTGGCTTCTTTACCTAACGAAACGTTGTCCAAAAGCTAAACTAGCAAGTTAAGACTTCTAAGAACACTAAATAGAGTATAACGGTCCAATTTGATGCCTTAGGAATGCTCAATTCTATGCATAGACAAGTTTTTCACGTTTCGTGCAATTTTGAACTTAACTTGGTCTATTGGCTTCTTTACCTAACGAAACGTTGTCCAAAAGCTAAACTAGCAAGTTAAGACTTCTAAGAACACTAAATAGAGTATAACGGTCCAATTTGATGCCTTAGGAATGCTCAATTCTATGCATAGACAAGTTTTTCACGTTTCGTGCAATTTTGAACTTAACTTGGTCTATTGGCTTCTTTACCTAACGAAACGTTGTCCAAAAGCTAAACTAGCAAGTTAAGACTTCTAAGAACACTAAATAGAGTATAACGGTCCAATTTGATGCCTTAGGAATGCTCAATTCTATGCATAGACAAGTTTTTCACGTTTCGTGCAATTTTGAACTTAACTTGGTCTATTGGCTTCTTTACCTAACGAAACGTTGTCCAAAAGCTAAACTAGCAAGTTAAGACTTCTAAGAACACTAAATAGAGTATAACGGTCCAATTTGATGCCTTAGGAATGCTCAATTCTATGCATAGACAAGTTTTTCACGTTTCGTGCAATTTTGAACTTAACTTGGTCTATTGGCTTCTTTACCTAACGAAACGTTGTCCAAAAGCTAAACTAGCAAGTTAAGACTTCTAAGAACACTAAATAGAGTATAACGGTCCAATTTGATGCCTTAGGAATGCTCAATTCTATGCATAGACAAGTTTTTCACGTTTCGTGCAATTTTGAACTTAACTTGGTCTATTGGCTTCTTTACCTAACGAAACGTTGTCCAAAAGCTAAACTAGCAAGTTAAGACTTCTAAGAACACTAAATAGAGTATAACGGTCCAATTTGCCTTAGGAATGCTCAATTCTATGCATAGACAAGTTTTTCACGTTTCGTGCAATTTTGAACTTAACTTGGTCTATTGGCTTCTTTACCTAACGAAACGTTGTCCAAAAGCTAAACTAGCAAGTTAAGACTTCTAAGAACACTAAATAGAGTATAACGGTCCAATTTGATGCCTTAGGAATGCTCAATTCTATGCATAGACAAGTTTTTCACGTTTCGTGCAATTTTGAACTTAACTTGGTCTATTGGCTTCTTTACCTAACGAAACGTTGTCCAAAAGCTAAACTAGCAAGTTAAGACTTCTAAGAACACTAAATAGAGTATAACGGTCCAATTTGATGCCTTAGGAATGCTCAATTCTATGCATAGACAAGTTTTTCACGTTTCGTGCAATTTTGAACTTAACTTGGTCTATTGGCTTCTTTACCTAACGAAACGTTGTCCAAAAGCTAAACTAGCAAGTTAAGACTTCTAAGAACACTAAATAGAGTATAACGGTCCAATTTGATGCCTTAGGAATGCTCAATTCTATGCATAGACAAGTTTTTCACGTTTCGTGCAATTTTGAACTTAACTTGGTCTATTGGCTTCTTTACCTAACGAAACGTTGTCCAAAAGCTAAACTAGCAAGTTAAGACTTCTAAGAACACTAAATAGAGTATAACGGTCCAATTTGATGCCTTAGGAATGCTCAATTCTATGCATAGACAAGTTTTTCACGTTTCGTGCAATTTTGAACTTAACTTGGTCTATTGGCTTCTTTACCTAACGAAACGTTGTCCAAAAGCTAAACTAGCAAGTTAAGACTTCTAAGAACACTAAATAGAGTATAACGGTCCAATTTGATGCCTTAGGAATGCTCAATTCTATGCATAGACAAGTTTTTCACGTT